>NC_060139.1:377641509-377943759 GCF_021461385.2 Schistocerca piceifrons
CGATATAGTGCACAGGATTGATGACGGCGATATGCGTGTGGGCAGCATTTGGTTTATTGACGAAGCTTATTTTTACCTGGACGGCTTCGTCAATGGGGAACCGAGAAGCCCCATGTTGCAGTCCCATCGTCCCTGCATCCTCAAAAAGTACTGGTCTGGGCCGCCATTTCTTCCAAAGGAATCATTGGCTCATTTTTCAGATCCGAAACGATTACTGCATCACGCTATCTGGACATTCTTCGTGAATTTGTGGCGGTACAAACTGCCTTAGACGACACTGCGAACACCTCGTGGTTTATGCAAGATGGTGCCCGGCCACATCGCACGGCCGACGTCTTTAATTTCCTGAATGAATATTTCGATGATCGTGTGATTGCTTTGGGCTATCCGAAACATACAGGAGGCGGCGTGGATTGGCCTCCCTATTCGCCAGACATGAACCCCTGTGACTTCTTTCTGTGGGGACACTTGAAAGACCAGGTGTACCGCCAGAATCCAGGAACAATTGAACAGCTGAAGCAGTACATCTCATCTGCATGTGAAGCCATTCCGCCAGACACGTTGTCAAAGGTTTCGGGTAATTTCATTCAGAGACTACGCCATATTATTGCTACGCATGGTGGATATGTGGAAAATATCGTACTATAGAGTTTCCTAGACCGCAGCGCCATCTGTTGTTGAAAATTGTAACTACTGTAATTTCGAAAGTTTGTCTGCCTGAAAATGTACTGTTGTCCCAAGCATATTGCAACAAACGGTGTATTTCTATCGCTGCTCGTTTAGCTTTTATTGCCGTTTCAAATATACCGGTCATTTTTGAAACACTCTGTACATACATACATGCATCGCCAATGTACCTGCCAACATTAACGCCGTCATTCAAAGGTACCGATAACCATTAACACTGTTAACGTTTCCTTCCGGTTCGAGAACTACCGGGTCAGTGTTGTTTGCGATTAAGATGAAGAAATCAAGTTGAATTAAATACAAGTACAGGTAGCGTAACTGAAAGTTTGCTGTTCAGTTAAGGTAAAGCACATACGATAAAAGTCTGAATGATCCCTGTTGTAACAAAATTGGTCAAGTGTTCAGAGGTACATAGTATAGAAATATGTATGAATGTATTCCACAGTAGTTGCACGCCTGGAGAGTTTTAACAGTCGAGAAATTATTGCTTATCGGACATTTCAGATCTGTGAGGATGAACCCTGAACAGTTAATTACAGCCATGTGACTCATTCCTGAGTAATGCAATAATGTCTTAAGCTTTTACCAGGTCTAAACCATTGAATAACGGGAAAATGTTCATTGCAGATAGAGTGAGAGATTTTTATGATCGGCATCGATAAAGGCCCAAAGGTGGAAGGAGTATATAGAGGGTCTATACAAGGGCGATGTGCTTGAGGACAATATTATGGAAATGGAAGAGGATGTAGATGAAGATGAAATTGGAGATACGATACTACGTGAAGAGTTTGACAGAGCACTGAAAGACATGAGTCGAAACAAGGCCCCCGAAGTAAACAACATTCCATTGGAACTACTGATGGCCTTGGGAGAGCCAGTCCTGACAAAACTCTACCATTTGGTGAGCAAGATGTATGAAACAGGCGAAATACCCTCAGACTTCAAGAAGAATATAATAATTCCAATCCCAAAGAAAGCAGGTGTTGACAGATGTGAAAATTACCGAACTATCAGTTTAATAAGTCACGGCTGCAAAATACTAACACGAACTCTTTACAGACGAATGGAAAAACTAGTAGAAGCCGACCTCGGGGAAGATCAATTTGGATTCCGTAGAAACACTGGAACACGTGAGGCAATACTGACCTTACGACTTATCTTAGAAGAAAGATTAAGGAAAGACAAACCTACGTTTCTAGCATTTGTAGACTTAAAGAAAGCTTTTGACAGTGTTGACTGGAATACTCTCTTTCAAACTCTAAAGGTGGCAGGGACAAAATACAGGGAGCGGCAGGCTATTTACAATTTGTACAGAGACCAGATGGCAGTTATAAGAGTCAAGGGACATGAAAGGGAAGCTGTGGTTGGGAAGGGAGTAAGACAGGGTTGTAGTCTCTCCCAGATGTTATTCAATCTGTATATTGAGCAAGCAGTAAAGGAAACAAAGGAAAAATTCGGAGTAGGTATTAAAATCCATGGAGAAGATATAAAAACTTTGAGGTTCGCTGATGACATTGTAATTCTGTCAGAGACAGCAAAGGACTTGGAAGAGCAGTTGAATGGAATGGACAGTGTCTTGAAAGGAGGATATAAGATGAACATCAACAAAAGCAAAACGAGGATAATGGAATGTAGTCGAATTAAGTCGGGTGATGCTGAGGGAATTAGATTAGGAAATGAGACACTTAAAGTAGTAAAGGAGTTTTGCTATTTGGGGAACAAAATAACTGATGATGCACGAAGTAGAAAGGATATAAAATGTAGACTGGCAATGGCAAGGAAAGCTTTTCTGAAGAAGAGAAATTTGTTAAAATTGAGTATAGATTTAAGTGTCAGAAAGTCATTTCTGAAAGTATTCGTATGGAGTGTAGCCATGTATGGAAGTGAAACATGGACGATAAATAGTTTGGACAAGAAGAGAATAGAAGCATTCGAAATGTGGTGCTACAGAAGAATGCTGAAGATTAGATGGGTAGATCACATAAATAATGAGGAAGTATTGAATAGGATTGGGGAGAAGAGACGTTTGTGGCACAACTTGACCAGAAGACGGGATCGGTTGGTAGGACATGTTCTGAGGCATCAAGGGATCGCCAATTTAGTATTGGAGGGCAGCGTGGAGGGTAAAAATCGTAGAGGGAGACCAAGAGATGAATACACTAAGCAGATTCGGAAGGATGTAGATTGCAGTAGGTACTGGGAGATGAAGAAGCTTGCACAGGATAGAGTAGCATGGAGAGCTGCGTCAAACCAGTCTCAGGACTGAAGACCACAACCACAACAACATAAACGTATCTCGCCACTTTCTGAACACAATACTGATTCCTTGCAATGGATTCTGCTGTGATGTTTTGGAGTGGTGTTGTTGATTACGAGAGACATTCAATAATTAATGCAACACATTTTTTTCTGAAAGCACGTTGGTTTTACTCGGGATTCCGATACACCAAGTTACTCCCCACTCTTTTGGATAAAAAACCATGTTTTCCAACATAATGTCCGTTCAATGCGACGGCCTTACGCCACCTTACTGGGCGGGCCTGCTTGTCCGCGTTATACCACTCTACTGGTCGACATCGGATTCAGCGTTTTGCTGCATCAATAACGTCCCCATCATCCACTTACTGCCTCCCACAGGGCGCATCCCTCATTGGGCCAAACAGTTATTGATCACGGTCCTCTGTTAGGCAGCGAGGAACTCAGCGGACACAAATCTTCAAGTACCCCAACTGGTGGGCGAGAGTGTCAGCACTACCATCGGAGATGCCCAGCGAGGTGTTTGATTGTGATCCATCGATCACTTCGAATGACAGCGTCGACACATTCCAGCATTAGGGGGGTTGCATCTGTGTCCGGCCGGCGGCACGCTAAGACCGCACAGGATTGGTTCAAATGGTTGACATGGCTCTGAGCACAATGGGACTTAACATCTGAGGTCATCAGTCCCCTAGACTTAGAACTACTTAAACCTTACTAACCTAAGGAGATCACACACATCCATGCACGAGGCAGGATTCGAACCTGCGACCGTAGCCGTCGCGCGGTTTCAGACTGAAGCGCCTAGAACCGCTCGGTCACATCGGCCGGCGCACAGGATTCCGCAACCTTGTAGCGACGATGAGACGCCTTGCGCATCGAAACACGTGCCTTTGTTTACTGCCAGGTCTTCGTAGACATTTTGAAAGCAGCGATCAATATCTGAGACGCCCTGGTTTTCCACCAAAACAAATTCAATGATACCTCTCTGCTTGGAATGCATCTCATCTGCAGACGCCACTTTGAAGGCTACGTATAGTGCCGCCACATGCCGGAACTTCATGAAACTACACGGCCTGAAGTAGGAATACTCTACGATATCTCACAACAACTTGTGCATTTTTTAACGAAACTGGCCTAGAAAAAGAATTAGTTACATTACTTATTGAACCTCCGTCGTATTATACCTGTCCAGTATATGATATCACGTTCACCGAAGTTCTCGTATTGTAACATGTTTTGGATATGATTGTATATTCATCTGGCTTTCAGAATTATACATTAAGCTGTAATTTTTCGGCTAGTATCATTTGTGCACCATGTCTTTGCCGCAATTGCATTGTTCAATAGAATATTGCAATATGTCGCGATAGTGGTTGTGCATAATCCAAAATGTTGCGCGGGCTTCTGATACTGTGAAGTCACCGTCAAATGTTTCGGTTGGCTTCGTAGTTGCCTGATATAATTGGAGAATTACCAAGATTTCAGTAGCTAGTACAACAGGGAACTTTCCTGAAAGAAGAGGGGACGATTTTGTAGCATCAGAAAAAAAAATGCTTTTGCGGACCCCCTTATGTGTTGAAGAAAAATGCTCAGTTTTCTATCATCTATCGATCCCGTCAATTCTGAGTATATTGCTCGTCATGAACTGTAAGGGTAGTTTTCTAAAAAAGGTGTGTGTGGGGGGAGATGTTGAGCCAAAATTTCTTAGACTGCACACAAGCGACTTGCCAGATATGAGCCTAATTGATCGGCCTCTTTGAACCCTTCCCCTCAGTGAGCAAATGTGACCTCAGAGTCACCCAAGGTAACGCGATCAAAGTTAATCTGTCCGAACAGATGAAATTTCACACGTCATTCCTATTATTGTACCTAGAACATTCTCCTTCCAGGTGAATAAAGTAGAGCGCAAATTGAAGTGGCATTTGTCTTCTCAGACCATATTCCTTCATTCCTTCAGCCTGTGATTTAGACATTTCTCACTGACACAAGTGAAACACCCAATGGCGGAGGTAACCATCTGCTAGGAGCTTCCGATACATTGTTTGGAGGTAAGCTGGCCCAATTCTTGAGGCTGTTGCGGGCTCTCTATTACAGATGTTGTTGCGTTTGGTCACAGAGACAAGGGACCATACCCATTCAGTTGTGGGACGGTTACTCTTTATCGACGTTGTACTGGTCTGTGAAATGGCTTTCGCCGGCCATTGTGGCCGAGTGGTTCTAGGCGCTTCAGTCTGGAACCGCGCGACCGCTACGGTCGCAGGTTCGAATCCTGCCTCGGGCATGGATGTATGTGACGTCCTTAAGCTAGTCAGGTTTAAGCAGTTCTAAGTTCTAGGAGGCTGATGACCTCAGATGTTGTCCCATAGTGCTCAGAGCCATTTGATCCATTTGAAATGGCGTTCACTGCGCACGTAACTATTACCAAAGCCTTGAAATGACACTTTGGTGCCCATACCTTACCGCCGAGACCACAGATTGTGTCTGATCTCCTTCATGAAGTCTGAGGATTCCACCGCGAAAGAAAAGGCCTCACTATTTTCGCTGCATCATTAAAATTCCAACATGATACCACACTCTGTTCCCAGCGAAGGTTAGATTACACTGGTACTCTATGGATACATTGAAATGTTTTCGTTTTTTTTTTTTTTTTTTTTTTTTTGAAGAAGTAAGGACGGATGCTTTGTGTTTAACATCTCTTTCGACGTCGAAGTCATATGTCAGACGTAGTACAAGCTCGGAAGGGCTGGGATGGCATTGGGTCGTGCCCATCCAAAGGAAGCGTCCCGACATTTGCGTTACGCGATGCAGGAATATCACGGAAAACCTAAGTCAAGATGGCCAGACAATGATTTGAACAGTCGTCCTCGCGAATGCGAGTCCATTGTGTTAACCACTGCGCCAGCTAGTTCGGCCTTTAAGTAAAGGGTGTTTTTCGGTAGCATCCAGCCGACAATCGGTCATTTCACTCAAATCACAAGCGAATAAATTGGAAGTAAATAGGCCGTTTTCTAATTCAAATAATATTTCAAGCATTCGTGTTAAGAGGCATAGGGAAAACATGGGAAACTTAAATCTATCAACTGAAGACATTAAGTCTGTAAACGAGACTACTATCATTATTGGCTCTTTATTCATACACATACGTCTTCATTACATATATTGTACAATTCACAATGACCGGTTTTGGCTTAATACCATCATCAGACCATTAAAGCTGTTGTATACAAGTTTCAATGCCGAGAAGTCGGTACAAGTAGATGCGTAACAAGTGATTGTTTGACGTTGACACTGTTGTATTAGGTTTTATTTTTAGTGATTTGATGACGGCAGTAAGTTGAAACCGGTAATTGTGAATTGTATAGTATATAATGATCAAGACTGACATTTATGAATAAACGAGAATCTGAATTCGTGAACGGGAGTTTCATTTGTCAAGCTCCCGAACGCTGGCATTACCAGAAGTCGAACCCGGGGCCTCCACACACAAGCCAGACCCACTGACTACAGGGCTATGGAGTAGGACGCGGAATTTTTAAATACCATAAAAAGTAAGTTCAATTCTCATATCAGCTATTAACAGTCTTTCGAGTCGAAACTTTCTGGCAGATAAAGTGCTTCGAAATGTGACTCGAACTCGGGACCTTTACCCTTTGCGGGAAAGTGTTTTACCGACTGAGCTACCCAAGCATGATTCACGATTTACTTCTAGCAGCATATTATCCTCTACCTTCTGAACTTCACAGACGTTCTCTTGCGAAACTGTCAGGACTAGTACTCCACACACGGTCGGCAGAGCACTTCCTCGCGAAAGGCAAACATCCCGAGTTCAAGTCACAGTCCGACACGCAGAAGTTCCTGATCAGCGAACATTCCACTGCAGATGGAGAATTTCAATCTGTCTTTTGAGTCGATTACGGTTCATCACTGGGAGAGAAGTAGAGTCTGCTGTAAGGATCATAGGAGTAGAGATGGTTCAAATGGCTCTGAGCACTTAACTTCTGAGGTCATCAGTCGCCTAGAACTTAGAACTAATTAAACCTAACTAACCTAAGGACATCACACACATCCATGCTCGAGGCAGGATTCGAACCTGCGACCGTAGCGGTAGTGCGGTTCCAGACTGTAGCGCCTAGAACCGCTCAGCCAGTCCGGCCGGCTAGGAGTAGAGTCATCAAACACAATACATAGCGGTGCAGCCTAATATTTCACACAGCGTGATTATCGTCAATTGCCAGTATTGCTGCGTATTTATCGTACGACATTCAGTGCTCTTTCAGGTTCCCGATTTTACGGAAACGATCTGAGCGAGAATGAGCAGCTGATTATAATCGTGCATTGCACGTGTAGGAGGAAATGTGTCACTGTGTGCACAGTGGTTCGGGTAATACTGAGATAAAAGAAATTAATGGAGACAAAATTACACAAGGTGCGGTTTAATGTGGAGGCAGTGGGTGTCGCAGAGAACGTAGTACAATGCAGCAACGGAACTGTAGCATTGTTGACGAGGCTGATGCTTCATCGTTTTGAAAACAAAGCCATTATCTGGCAGCGATCCCGAATTTGCCCGGACAAGGACAGAGCAGTTACGGCAGTTAGCGAGCCACTAGCTGCGTGTAGCTGAGAACGACATGGCTTCCTGCCGGGAACAAAGCCACCGATCGCCATCTGCGGAAGCGCCGGGGAAACCCAGGCTGCTGCCACTGCGTCAGTCCGCTGTCCACAGTGTCCAGTCACTCTGCAGCCTACAGCAGCCCAACATGGCCAGCCACTGCCACGCCACCGTAGCCGCCGTGATTGTCGCTGCTGCCTTTGCCGCAGTGGTTGCTGAGTCTCCGCCGCATATGGTAACTACTCCCACAGTTTTTCATTTCTCTTGTGTATGCTACAACACGCTAAGGTGACGAAAGTTATGGGATAACTCCTAATATCATGTAGTATCTCCTCTTGAACAGTGTAGGGGTGCAACTCGACGTGGCATGGACTCCACAAATCGTTGGAAGCACTCTGCACAGATATTGAGCCATACTGTCTCTGTAGCCGTCCATAATTACGAAAATGTTGTTGGTGCAGTCTTTTTTGCGTGAACTGACCTCTCGATTATGTCTCATAAATTTTCGATGAGGTTCATGTCGGCCGATCTGGGTGCCTCTATCATTCGGTCGAATTGTCCAGAATGTTCTTCAATCCAGTCACGAACAATTGTGGGCCGATAACATAGCGCATTGTCACCCATAAAAACTCAATCGTTGTTTGGCAACATGAAGTCTATCAACGTCTGCAAATGGTCTCCAAGTAGCCAAACATAACTGTTTCCAGTCAATGATCGGTTCAGTTGAACTACAACACCCAGTCCATTTCATATGAACACAGCCCACAAGGGGCTTGTAGAGTGCCTTGTTGACCACTTGGGACTATGGCTTCCTGGGAGCTGCGCCACACTCGAACTGTACCATCAGCTCTTAGCGGCTGAAATCGGGACTCATCTGACTAGGTCACGGTTGTCCAGTCGTCTAGGGTCCAACCCATATGGTCACGAGCCCAGGAGAGCCGTGTCCTGCAGTTAGCAAAGGCAGTCGCGTCCGTCATCTTCTGCCATAGCCCATTAATGCCAACTTCGCCGCAATGTCCTAACGTTTACGTTACTCGTACGTACCACATTGATTTCTGCGGTCATTTAACGCTGTGTTGCTTCTCTGTTAGCACTGAGAACTCTACGGAAACGCCGCTCCTCTCTACATCTACATGATTAATCTGCTATTCACAATAAAGTGCCTGGCAGAGGGTTCAGTGAACCACCTTCAAGCTGTCTCTCTACCGTTTCACTCTCGAACGGCACGCGGGAAAACGAGCACTTAAATATTTCTGCGCGAGCCCTGATTTCTCTTGTTTTATCGTGATGATCATTTCTCTCTATGGTTCAAATGGTTCAAATGGCTCTGAGCACTATGGGACTTAACTACTGTGGTCATCAGTCCCCTAGAACTTAGAACTACTTAAACCTAACTAACCTAAGGACATCACACACATCCACGCCCGAGGCAGGATTCGAACCTGCGACCGTAGCAGTCGCGCGGTTCCGGACTGCGCGCCTAGAACCGCTAGACCACCGCGGCCGGCTTCTCTCTATGTAGGTGGGTGCCAACCGAATGGTGACTGAAATTTCGTGAGAAGAGCCCGTCGCAACGAAAAACGGGTTTGTTTTTAATGATTGCCACTCTTATTCACGTATCATGTCTGTGAAGTTATCTCCCCTATTTCTCGATAATGAAAAACGAGCTGCCCTTCTTTGTACTTTTTCGATGTCATCCGTCAGTCCCATCTGATGCGGATCCCACACCGCACAGCAATACTCCAGAATAGGGCGGACAAGCAGTCTCTTTAGTAGACCTGTTGCACCTTCTAAGTGTTCTGCCAATGAATTGCAGTCTTTGGTTTGGTCTACCCACAATATTATCTATGTGATCGTTCCAATTTAGGTTACTTGCAATTGTAATCCCTAACTATTTAGTTGAATTTACTGCCTTCTAATTTGTGTGACTTATCGCGTAATCGAAATTTAGCGGATTTCTTTTAGTACTCATGTGAATAACTTCACTCTTTTCCTTATTCATGGTCAATGGCCACTTTTCGCACCATACAGATATCATATCTAAATCATTTTGCAAATCGTTTTGATCATCTGATGACTTTACAAGATGGATAAATGACAGCATCATCCGCAAACAGTCTAAGACGGCTGCTCAGAGTGTCTCCTATGTCGTTAATATAGATCGGGAACAATAGAGGGCCTACAACACTTCCTTGGGGAACGCCGGATATTACTTCTGTTTTACTCGATGACTTTCCGTCTAGTACTACGAACTGTGACCTTTCTGACAGGAAATCACGAATCTAGTTGCACAACTGAGGCGATACTCCGTAGGCACGCAGTTTGAATAGAAGACGCATATGAGGAACGGTGTCGAAAGCCTTCTGGAAATCTAAAAATATGAAATCAATTTGACATCCCCTGTCGATAGCACTTATTACTTCATGAGTATAAAGAGCTAGTTGTGTTTCATAAGAACGATATTTTCTGAAACCGTGTTTACTGTGTGTCAATAAATCGTTTTCTTCGAGGTACTTCATAATGTTCGAATACAGTATATGTTTCAAAACCCTACTGCAAATCGACGTTACTGATATAGGCCTCTAGTTCAGCGGTTTACTCCTACTTCCCTTTTTGTGTATTGGTGTGACTTGAGTAGTTCTCCACTCTTTAGGTACGGATCTTTCTGTGAGGGAGTGGTTGTATATAACTACTAAATATGGAGTTATTTTATCTCGGTCGTCAAGTGAAGACTATCGGCCACTGCGTTGTCTGTGGTGAGAGGTAAACCTGAAATTTGGTATTCTCGGCACAATCTTGACGTTGTGGATCTCGGAATATGAAATTGCCTAACGGTTTCTGTAATGGAATGTCCCATGCGTCTAGCTCCAACTACCATTCCGTGTTCGAAGTCTGTTAACTACCGTCGTGCGGCCGTGATCAGGTCTGAAATTTTTTCACCTGAGCACAAATGACAGCTCCACCAATGCACTGCTCTTTTACACTCTGTGTACGCGATGCTACCGCCATCAGTATGTGTGCACATCGCTGCCCTATGATGTCTGTCACTTCAGTGCACAATGCGTTTGAAAAAAATATTTTCGCATTTCAAAAGCCTATGTTTTCTCTGCGAATAAAGAAAGGACCTTAGGGTGAATTTTTGCTTTTGCCCGTTCTAAGTCTCAGACCCATGTGGTTGCCGGCAGTGTTCTCATGTTATGGCTAGCTTATTATCTCAGTACAAACTTTTGTGATCACATCATGAGTTTTGCATTGACTAATGTTTCTACGCTGCGTTGCATTCGACCCCAAATTGATGGAATAGCAACTATCCCTATGAACGATCCGCCTCTGAGGCAGCTCATTGTTAATAAAAGATACGTCTGAAAACTTCGGTGAATGGTCTCATAAAGTAAATGGAGAAAGAGTTAAAACAAAATAACTTTATAGGCAGTCAAAATAATTACCATTAGTGACAACACACTTCTAACATCTGTTATAAAGTAGTTGGAAAGTGTCACTTAACCATTCTTGTGGAATCAGTCAAGTCACAGTAGTCGCTCGTTGTTGGATATCCACAACGTCTGCTTGCATGATGTTTTCGCCCAACGCAAGGTGACTGTTCTTCTATCTACACCCTACTTATTCTCCAGATTTGCTCCAGCAGATTCCCCCACCTTAATTTAGCCCTGAAAGGCTTACGCTTCGCAGACGCTGCGTGTGACCACGAAGCTTCGAGCAGTTCCACAACAATCGTTTTCTGACAATTTCCAGCAGCTTTATAATCGGTGTCGGAAGTATATTGTAGTTAATGATGATTACTTTGAAGAGCAGCAAATGCAGTTTGTGTGTAAGTCTTGGACCCCTGTTTCCTTTGTTTTGTGACATCATTCATCGAACGTTTCACACGCACTTCGTAAATGCTCTTATACGTAGATCTCAGATTGTTGCTGTCCCAGCCAGTTGAAAAATTACATTTTTGGCATATACCCTCATTTTCGGGAAATGGCATCATGCTGTCTTTCTACAAAAAAAGAATCCAGCGTAAATCTTACCACGTGAAAATGCGCCAACACATGATGCTTAGTAGAGCGTCGATGTTTCATAAGTAAAATGCCATTGTGATACTAAATGGATATTTCGGCCATAAATACGAATACCTGCAAATAATAATTTTTAATGTAAAAATTTTGATGTGAACTGTTTTCAGATCTGAAAGAACCGTCATTACGAATAAAAACAAAACTGTATTATTCCAGAGTACATCTCAAAATGCCGCATTGTACAATGCGAAATGCTTCTGGCACACAAATATAGGTTGCAGTTAGAAAAGCCATTTGAATTTATAATATGCATATTTATGTACATGTTGCGGATGATAGCCATGCCAAAAATTTTTTTAAACTTTTGATCTCACCAGCCTAAATGCTGCCTGACTGATTTTTCAACTCACACACCACAGTACTTTCGTTACCAGAGTGTAGGTCGGTTTTATTACTGAATTAACAAGTCAAAATATTAATATTATTAGGCTGTTATTCAGTTTATAAACTGACATTTTTCTTAACATCAAAAGCATTTTGGCTCTTTGTAAACAGTGGAGTTGCAAGTATTTCTTGCTCGTTTTCTGTTTTATTTCACTCATTCACAAATTTCTATTTAATTTCCTTATAGGAAACACTACAAATTTATCAGCTTCCATTGCATTCTGTTCACACCCTGATTAGAGTACACCAAATTAGGATAGCTGAAGTCGTTCAATCGATCGACTATTCTCAAAATTGAACCTGTCCTCCAAAGTGGCACCCACCAACGAACTCTGCTCGAATTTTACCTCCACAGTTGGAGGTAACTGCTGTACATTTTCAGTAAAAACGTAATTACCTTCTATTCCTGGTTGGTTGGTCATCGGTCTCATCGGATTAGGGAAGGATTGGGAAGGAAGTCGGCCGTGCCCTTTCAGAGGAACCATCCCGGCATTTGCCTGGAGTGATTTAGGGAAATCACGGAAAACCTAAATCAGGATGGCCGGACGCGGGATTGAACCGTCGTCCTCCCGAATGCGAGTCCAGTGTCTAACCACTGCACCACCCCGCTCGGTTTCTATTCCTGCTCCCTGTCTTTGTTCTGGGGTGTTAGTTTGACTTGCACCAACACTGAAACGTACCGCACCAACTCCCTACACAAGTACTAAATTATTATTAATTTCCATGCTAATAATTCTTGTAACACAAGAAAGCACCAAACGAAATATGTCGAACTGGTCCTTCGTCGTCTGTGGCAAATGCGAAGTGTCGTCACTGCGAGTCGGGAGATCATGCCGAGCGATGCTTGAAAACTGGCCTTGGCCCGCTTCGCCACGCGTCAGATCCACGCAAGCCAGGCGATCAGTTGTAAAATTTGCGGCTCCTGCCGCCTGCGGCTATGCAGTCTCATCTGTCGTGTGATTGACGTCTACCTGTGGCATCATGGTGTAGCAATCCAATTTCACCGTTCAGAACTTTTCCTCTTCTTGTTTGTCCCACGTATTTCACCCTATTTTTCACCTATTAATAAATAGTTTGGATTCCGTAGAAACACTGGAACACGTGAGGCAATACTGACCTTACGACTTATCTTAGAAGAAAGATTAAGGAAAGACAAACCTACGTTTCTAGCATTTGTAGACTTAAAGAAAGCTTTTGACAATGTTGACTGGAATACTCTCTTTCAAACTCTAAAGGTGGCAGGGACAAAATACAGGGAGCGGCAGGCTATTTACAATTTGTACAGAGACCAGATGGCAGTTATAAGAGTCGAGGGACATGAAAGGGAAGCTGTGGTTGGGAAGGGAGTAAGACAGGGTTGTAGTCTCTCCCAGGTGTTATTCAATCTGTATATTGAGCAAGCAGTAAAGGAAACAAAGGAAAAATTCGGAGTAGGTATTAAAATCCATGGAGAAGAAATAAAAACTTTGAGGTTCGCTGATGACATTGTAATTCTGTCAGAGACAGCAAAGGACTTGGGAGAGCAGTTGAATGGAATGGACAGTGTCTTGAATGGAGGATATAAGATGAACATCAACAAAAGCAAAACGAGGATAATGGAATGTAGTCGAATTAAGTCGGGTGATGCTGAGGGAATTAGATTAGGAAATGAGACACTTAAAGTAGTAAAGGAGGTTTGCTATTTGGGGAGCAAAATAACTGATGATGGTCGAAGTAGAGAGGATATAAAATGCAAACTGGCAATGGCAAGGAAAGCGTTTCTGAAGAAGAGAAATTTGTTAACATCGAGTATAGATTTAAGTGTCAGGAAGTCGTTTCTGAAAGTATTTGTATGGAGTGTAGCCATGTATGGAAGTGAAACATGGACGATAAATAGTTTGGACAAGAAGAGAATAGAAGCATTCGAAATGTGGTGCTACAGAAGAATGCTGAAGATTAGATGGGTAGATCACATAACTAATGAGGAAGTATTGAACAGGATTGGGGAGAAGAGACGTTTGTGGCACAACTTGACCAGAAGAAGGGATCGGTTGGTAGGACATGTTCTGAGGCATCAAGGGATCACCAATTTAGTATTGGAGGGCAGCGTGGAGGGTAAAAATCGTAGAGGGAGACCAAGAGATGAATACACTAAGCAGATTCAGAAGGATGTAGGTTGCAGTAGGTACTGGGAGATGAAGAGGCTTGCACAGGATAGAGTAGCATGGAGAGCTGCATCAAACCAGTCTCAGAACTGAAGACCACAACAACAACAACAACAATAAATAGTTGAGAAAAATATACGATGTTTTATAGTTTTGAATGCTCAATGCACATCATCACTTTTGCACTGTGAAAGTTCATGATAACGACTATACAGTACACCATGTTGAAACTGTACCCTCTGAAAGAAAGCCTCAATCACAGTAAAAAGTGAGGTCTACTTTACGTGACCTCTCATCACAGAGACCGACCAAGGAAATTCCTCTACAAGTACCAAAAGACGCAAAGTATCTCTTGTCTCAACACAGTAGTCAATCAGTTTCATATTGCATTTCATTTAACGTAAAAGTGTCCTCCTTTGGACTAATCCCCGCTCCGAAATCAATTTACTTCAAATAAAAAAAGAATCCAACCCCAAAAATCAGATAAATTCGAGTTGACCCCATTATTAAACGTCTGATGGACAGAGCTACGTTTTACATTTCTGAAATATCGAAAACCGCCTACTTTACAATTATAATTTGTCTCCCTTATCAAGATTACGCAGTTTGATCCCGACTCTGACTCACAGTTTCAGTGATTCATTTTTTACATATTCTCAAATCCACTTTGACAACAAAACAAATGAAAAGGTTGAAATTTCCTGGCAAATTAAAACTGTGTGCCGGGCCGAGACTCGAACTCGGGACCTTTGCCTTTCGCGGGCAAGCTCTCCTGCGAACCTTCTGTAAAGTTTTGAAGGTAGGAGACGAGTTACTGGCAGAAGTAAAGCTGTGAGGACGGAGCGTGAGTCGTGCTTGGGTAGTTCAGTTGGTAGAGCACTTGCCCGCGAAAGGCAAAGGTCCCGAGTTCGAGTGTCGGTCCGGCACACAGTTTTAATCTGCCAGGAAATTTCAAATCAGCGCACACCCCGCTGCTGAGTGAAAACTTCATTATGGAAATGAAAAGGATATCTCCGAATTTACACTCAAGCGGCAAAAAAACTGGTATAGGCATTTGTATTCAAATACATAGATATATAAAAAGACAGAACACGGCGCTGCGGTCGGCAACGCCTATATGAGACAACAAGTGTCTGGCGCAGTTGTTTGATCGGTTACTACCGCCACAATGTCGGGTTATCAAGACTTAAGTGTTACAATCGGCGCACTGGCTATAGGACACAGCACTTAATTGAGCATCAAATATATCGTTAATATTCTTCACTGCTCTACAAAATCACATCAACTTGCCGGAAAGGTATCAAGGAGAGTGATAAATTCTGTGTTTTAGGTAATTTTTTTGTGCACCGTAAGTTACTTCAGGCCAAACCTGGAATTCGTATTGTCGTAAATATTATCTTTACAAGAGGTTGTACAAAGTTACACAACTATTGGGTTATTAAAACTTTCTTTAAATTCATAGCAATTTTGCAACATTTGATGACTGTTCAGCGTATGCTCTTGAAGGGCCCGCGGAATCACATGCGAACATATGTTACTCTTAGCGCACGGAAGCATTCTCGGGGAATCATGAGTAACTGCATGTGCCATATTCCACACGGACTACTGAATGTACATTGCTGCGCCTCAGCCGACGGAGATGAAAATGTAAATAAAAATATGAAAAATTCTTGGTCAGTCTCTTGTAACCGTGTCTCGTCTTTACCGAATCAGGGTTTATTACCTACCTCCTGAACATGCGGCTTGTGCCATATACAAAATGTCTTGTATGTGAGTTTTTTCAGTGCCTATTCCACGTCATTCGACGTACGTAGTGTAGCCTGATTGCAACTGCATGTTTCTGGCGACATGATCGAATCATCTCTGCAAATACGTGTAGTACCATTACCCTTTGCTATTGCATCTGATGATACATTATGTGAGTTGCATTTCGCTAGAGTTCACCTCTTTTTGTCTTATTTCACACACACACACACACACACACACACACACACACACACACACACGTGCGCGCGCAAACACAAGCTTGCATGAGATGCAATAGCGTTGGCTGCACAGTGTTTAACACATGAACTCGTATTGGGGAAGAGCGAAGCTCATTCTACCATCCGGCCACTGAAGGCAAATACTGGAACAATACCTTAAACAACATCACGACTGACATCACTTCAATACGAAGTCGCGCTGTCCGTTTTCATCTACGCCGAACTCAATGGGACAGAGAACTCTAGTATTTCTTATTTTGGCAAATGAACAAATACATATACTCACATAAATTACATACGATTGCCCACTATTACTGTCCTGTAAAACCAAAATTAGATGTTTCACAATATCGGTAAGGGTTATGACTTGGCTCCTCTTCCTGGACTCAAGACTCTACGCCTTTTGGTGTAGTTGCGAGTGACAAATATATGTATGAAGTTGTGTTTGATCTGGTGTCGTTCAAGGGGTTGAGGGTAGGGGGGCGACCTCTGTGCCAGCGCGGCTGTCTACCCCACATCAGCAGCAGAAAGGAGGCCGCTGTCCATTGGACCGCTTGCGTGGTTTCAGTCCATAAGACACTGCGGGATTGACTGCAAGCCAATCCAGTATACGCGCGATATTCTAATGTTAAGAGGGTTATGTGCGACCACATTCCTTCACGTCACCCAAATGTACATTTCTTTCACCAACAGGATTCGAAACGACTGCACTGGAATGATGTCATGTACGTCGATCGATGGCGCAGACACGGAAACGGTAGACTAATATAAAAGAGAATGAAGGCCTTTACTGAAGTTACCACCATTTCCTAAATCATTACGTGTAAAAATTAGCACGATTCCTTCATACTTAGTATTTTATATATTATATAAGCGGAATATATATAAAGTAGTTTGAGAGTCAGGAACTGTACGTGCTAAAACTAGTATGCTTTCAGAATATACTGTTAGTTAAATACATTCGTATGAAATCGAACTGTCACAGCACCTGGAACTGAAAGGGACCATCAAATGAAATGTGCAGGAATGCTTTTTTCCTTGTCTCCTGTTTGCACATTACAGCAACCAGTTACTGCTTAAGCCATGTTCAATGCTTCATGATTCCGGAATACGGGGTAACTATTCTGTGGCGCTATACAATGGAACCTACCAATGTATGCGACTCAATCCTTCGTTATGAGAAACACAAATTGATAAGAAATATTCATGGAAATTATTATACACGTGGGCTAGATACATACTTCAGGTACTTAACTCAGGACTGCTAACTGCATAAAACTAGTGCTCTGTTCTTATCGCAGTTGACCATCTTGTTCCACATTTTGTGTTATGTGGTAGCCAATGTAATTTCGCTTTCTTAATGAAGCAACATAGTGAACTAGGTGATGGGCTGGATAAGAAACTAGATTCGCTTTCTGGGTGACCAGAATTATATCCCCATCTAACCGCCCATATTAAGGTTTTCCCACGGTGTCCCTCTATCACTCATTCGAAATATTGGGATGATTTCCTTCGCCGCTCTTGCCCTATACTACCTGTCCATCTCTAATCGTTTTTTTCTTCGATAGGACATTGAAACCCAAATAAAATTAGTGGTTCAAATTGCTCTGAGCACTATGGGACTTAACTCCTGAGGTCATCAGTCCCCTAGAACTGAGAACTACTTAAACCTTTGGTTAAGTTATAGGGGACTGATGACCTCAGATGTTAGGTCCCATAGCGCTCAGAGCCATTTGAATTTGAAATACTGCGTCCCTCCCTTAACGGGGTTAGGTTTTCGGTCTTGAATCCTTCTTGCCTACCTTGTGCCCCGAGCATTTATTTTCTGCTCAACCATTCTTATTGTTAAATTTTAGTCCTCACAAATTCACAAATAATGTACGTTACCCACCTTTCTCTCCATCGTATCAACCTTTTTTTTTTTGTTTTTTTTTTTTTTGAGGAGTTCAACCAACATGCACCATAAATTTTTACACATATTTCGTGTACCCATTTCTCTTCAACTCCAGTGAACTTGATATTGATTTCATTCCTAACTGATAAACGTTTTACTAGCTAATAAATCCGGTATTGCCCGAATATTTATTTTGCCAATTTTCTTCTACAAACGGACAGTTTCTGTATGCCTGGCGCAGCTGTTTCGCGTGTCTACAACACGTTTTCGTGAATGTCTCAAAGGCAAAGCCTGTTCGTAGCTCTGTACACGGCATTTGTTTTTGACTAAGCCATCTGCGCTTCGCAGTTGAAAGCTCACAAAAGCACTCAAAAAATGCCATGGATTTCCTTAATATGACTTCACTGAAGGACTGTCTTAGTAGCAAAGAATAAATGTATTAAGAATTCATCCATGATGCTGCATTTTTTCACGCATCTCAGTTCATGGCATCATTTCTCTTGAACTATGTGTGTTACCATGACATAATCCTGTAGGTAAATTCATCGCCATATGTGGATTCTGTGTGCAAAATGTATTGCGAGTAGAGTTAGTACCGAAGAAGTAATAAATTTAAACGTAATGCACATTGCGACAATTTTTCACGCATCTCATGCTGTATGACGTCAAACTACGTGTGGTACGGTAATATAATTTTCTAGGTGTATTTAACGGTGTATGTAGATACTGTATGCGAAATTTATTGCGAATAGAGTTAGCATCACAGAAGTAATAAACTTAAACGTCATACAATATGCGGCAGGTTTTTACTCATCTCATTGTTTAACGCCATACCTCCTGAACTATGATAGGGAGGTGATTCTTAGTGCAAGGGTGATTGTTGCCTGACAGTTACTGATATGTGTACCAAGTATGGTAGAAGTCGACTTGTCGGTTTAGGAGGATATGTGGAACGTACACATAGACGCACATACACACATACATTTTTATAATATGTTTGCATTCGTTTCGTTCCTTAAACATTATTGCGTTTCCTGCTTTCGCCCAGCTGAATTGTTTCTTATGTTACCACTCTTTTCTCTCTTCGTCTTTGTTATATATAAATTTCTCTGTTCAACACTTAAGTACTCTTGTTATCGATATTCACTACGGAATCAATCGTACCAGTTATTCTGATATATACTATCGAAATATCTACATGGCTAGGGAGCACTGAACACACTATTCCAGAACACATTGTTATACCACTTTCTTATACTTTAATTCTACCTCGTACACTTTAACCAATTCGTAATCAATTCTATGTTCTTATCAGAGTCTATATCTGTTACTGAACATCTTATCTCTAAATCTCTGTCTTACCATGACGTAATGAAGCAGGAGTAATCCGTGTCTCCTGGTCTCTTCGAATTATCCTTCCTCTTTAGTGACTATCATTCCCTGGCATTTACTGTAGAAATCGAGAAGACGAACACGTATCTTTCGTATCCTGCTACAGTGAGTCGTTTCCGCCTGACTGATAGATTTTCGTCTCCCTTGACATACTGTTACCTGCTAAAGTCCATCACACACCTTTCCCTCTCGTCTTTTGTTTGTCAAGAATGGATATTATGTCACAACTATAGCTGCTGGCGATGGTCTGGTTTCAATAGGAAAAGTGTAATTCTAACGCCAGACTCACTCTTTGGCCTTCCTTCGTATTGATAGTCTCACCCTTTTCCCATCAACACATTTGCTGTTACTCCTCATATTACCTTGTATTCTCCTGATCAGTGATTATCTCTCGCCATATTACTTCACTGTCCGCTACTACGTCGGGATACAGTCTCTGCATTTCAGGCTTCGTATTTTATAGTTTCCGTATCACATTCGTCTACTTACGGCGTTCCACGCTCCGGCTCGTTAGACTTTCATTGGTTATCTTTCTTTTTCTCATGGTCATCAAATCCTAGAAAGTCCTCTCCTGAAGATCCGAATGGCGTACTAATCCGTAGTCTTTTTAAGATGGAGTATCTTCATAACATTTTAATATCTATACCCCATATTTTCTGTGGATATACATTAAAAGTCTTTAATGTAGTGATTTCCATTAGTTTACGCAACCGTTTTCACCGTTAATCAAAGATAATTCGTCCATTTTTAGAGCCGTTTTTCCACCTGAACAGCAAGAAACTACACAGAAGCTCTATCCAGTCCTCCGCCCTCGTTGGAAAGGCAGTTGGTACAATTAGTGTGACTCGTTATACCGGAGGTATTAGCCCGACATTACCGTGATTTTTATCCAGTATGTAGGCAGTGGCAAGAAACCAGCCTGTGATCCACGACCTTTCGGTTCATAGTTTCAGATGCTGCCCTTAGAGCTTAATGATATATTCATTACATACTGACAAATTCAAGGAATGGCGGCGAATTTTATGCCACTGTGCACTCACAAGGGGAACCGCTTTATCATATTTGAAAACAATTCCCACCTCTATCTTTCTCACAGTCCTTATATTGGCTTGAGGAACTACCACGAAAGACAACCCTTACGTGTAGTCATCTCACAACGTGTACTGATGTACATTACTCGTAAATTATTACCATTGAAATAGCACCTGATGACATGCGCATTCCTAGAATATCTTTTTTGTTTCAGGCAGCTTTGAAGTTCACGAAAGAAATGGTGAGCAAATGTCAAGAGAAGTCGGAGATATCACAAGGTAAGAATATATTATTTCATGTAGTGTTATTAATGGCGAACCTATGTGAATAAAGCGATACTTCACTTAAGTCCAAAACACATACAAACTAAAAGATAAAATAATCTGCCGCGCGCTCTCTCTGTCTCTGTCTCTGTCTGTCTCTCTCTCCCTATCAATCTCTCTCTCTCTCTCTCTCTCTCTCTCTCTCTCTCTCTCTCTCTCTCACACACACACACACACACACACAGACAGACGATAGGTGAGAGAGGGCGACAGAGACGGAGAGAGGAAGAGAGAGGGAGTGACACAGGGAGAAGGAGGAAGAGTGGGAGGGGCAGTAACAGATGCTGAAGGAGACAAAGAAAAAAAGCAAGACGTACAAAACGTGGCTATAAAATAACGGGGCTATTGCTTAAAACATTTTATTTCAACAACATTCATACTTAGTTATTGTCATTCTACATATAGTCCACTCCTCTATCCCTGCAAATTTCACATTTATGGGTACAGTGTTGAATGTAATCCTCTGTGAGCCGCTTGAAAACCCGACCGTCTATCTTGCACTACTTCAACAGACTAAAATTTTCCTCTTAATGCAGATTTGATCTTGGGGAATAGATAAGCCACATAATACTAGATTAGCCGAATGTGGAGCATGGTCTAGCATTCACCACGTTTACATGCGATACATCTTCCGTAAGACGAAAATCGAATTTCGGGAACCGATTTTCGCTTTCATGTTTACATGTTAAGGTCTGAAACGGATTTCCTAGCGCAGTTAAATAGGTCGCCTGGAAAACAGCCGACACAGTTTAAGGTTTAGTCAACACAATCACTATTTCTTTTCAATTAGACGAGATGAAAACTTGTTTAGTCTAACATTTTTACTTATCCTTCACTGTAAAAAAAAGCCACTCAGTCCATATTAACCGGAAAATTTTTAATAACAAGATGAAACCTGACAGCCGAAGCACGTTTACATGAGAGCGGAAATCCATTGCGGAATTGGAAGCGGACTTGCAGAACCGATTTTGAGGTGTTTACATGACCAACCAGAAGCGGCATGGGATATCGGTTTACGAAATCCGGTTTTGGGACCCCCATGTAAACGCGGTGACTGGGAAGCTGTATTTCACTTCAAACCTCTTAAAAGGCTACGTAGTGTGAGCCGGTGCTTATCTTGATGCACAAACCATGACTTGTTCTTCCACAATTCGGGTCGTTTGTTTTCTTATTTTTTGACAGAGTTGAGCAAGAACCTCAAGATACTAATGTTAATTAATAGTTTGACCTTCAGGAACACAGTGAGGAGAGATAATTCCATTAATATCGAAGAAAACAATTGTCATCGCTTTGAACCTTGATTTGCTCATTCGGGCTTTTTTCGCTCTCGGTGAGGTAGCCACAAGTTGAAAAACAAGTTTCGTCACATGTCAGCACTCTTTCCAAAAAATTAAGATTATTTTCAATAATATTGAAAGTGTCTGTACAAATACTTTGACGATCTTCTTTTTGTACGAAAATGGGAATTTTCGGCATTAGTTTTGTACACACTTTTCTGGTGTTAAATAGATTGCGTAAGATTTTCCTCCCATTCTTTGTCAACTCCAGCAGTTTCTGCAATCGATCGAATACTCAACCGGCGGTCATATCGAATCACATTATCTACTTTTCCGATATTTTCATACGTTTTTGAATTTTGAAGAACATCCTGCGCATGAGTCCTCTTCAACGTATTTCTTGGAAACGCTTGAACCACTCACAGACTCGCGTACGTGATAAACAGTCTTCGCCATCACGTGAAAATTCATGACAATTCGTTGTTCTGTTATTACATTTATCATTATCCCGGCAAAACAAATTAACAGCTCTTATAGAAACGAAACCCTATGCTACAATGATTTCTCTACAGAAACCAGAGATGCCGCAGTCAAGCAGGCTTCACGTTTCACAGATACCGGGCGTTCATCTTTGGCACTTGCGTACTTTGTGACAGCATCAGCCCCTTTATTTTACAGCCACATCTGAGTACATTTATACCACTTATGCAACTCCTGACTGACACGAATTACCTTTTAGACAATTACTTCCTTTCCTTGCTGATCATAGTCATGATGAACATGAAGAATTGTACACTTTTACTTGAAATTGAATATAACAGGCTTTCAAAAGTTCAGGTGTGTGTGTGTGAAACACACACACCCATGCCCGAGGGAGGACTCGAACCTCCGCAGGGACCAGCCGCACAGCCCAGGACTGCAGCGCCTTAGACCGCTCGGCTAATCCCGCGCGGCAAATAACAAGCTAGAGATTTCATTTCCGTGGTTGCGCTGAGAGCATTCAGATAGTTTCTTTTTTCACTCTTCGTTATGTGAAGACAGTCCAGTTTATTCTTCGTTCTTGATTAGAATCTAAAAATATTTTTGTAACCATCAAACTCAAATGGATTATTGACGGAAGCTTTCATTGGCGATCCAATGTACTAGGCAATTACTTCTTTATTCTATGTTTACTATATTTACATACGTAAATCTCACACGTAAATCTACTGATTTTCACACAGTGAATACGTTTCGCATGACTGATGAGTTTCCCAAAACTATAGTCGTATATCATTTTAATAAATACAGAAACACCATTTTGTAAATACGGCAGTCGAATGAAAAAACAAAACAGAGGGACAAACGCTAAGTAAACGATATGTCATTACAAATGTAATTGCTCTAACACTTAATACATTTAGCTGGCCGCGGGTGGCCGAGCGGTTCTAGGCGCTTCAGTCTGGAACCGCGCGACCGCTACGGTCGCAGGTTCGAATCCTGCCTCGGGCATGGGTGTGTGTGATGTCCTTAGGTTAGTTAGGTTTAAGTAGTTCTAAGTTCTAGGGGACTGATGACCTCAGATGTTAAGTCCCATAGTGCTCAGAGCCATTTTTTGTGAATATATTTATCCCTCTGTGAGACAAGACGGTCAGTGCTTGCGTGGAAAAATGTTTTACGGTTGCCTACAGAACCACGATTGTACCCATGATTTGTACCCGAAACAAATCGACGGCAACCATTGTCTTTCTTCAGGACCCCAAACATACGGAATTCACAGGAGACGAGATCGAAGCCATGTATTGTCCACATCGTGTCGGCCACGCTGCTGAAGTTTCCCTGGAAGTCCTTACACGTCCTACATAACTCCAGATCTCTCCTCACGTGATTTCCATGTTGTTGGAGCCCTGAAGAAAGACAAAGGTAGCCGCCGATTTGTTTCGCCTACAATCATGAGTACAATCGTGGTTCTGTAGGCAACTGCAAACATTTTTCCTCGAAAGCACTGACCGTCTGGTCTCACAGTGGGGTAACTATCAAATGTTATGGTGACAACTTTTGAAATAACGAACAGTTACATTTCTACCATGTGTCTCATTTTCATCTCACTTCCTCTTATGTATGTATCTATTTCTGAAAGTCTTAATGGATGTAGCGCGAAGGGTTTTTTTTCATCAGTGTACACAGACGGTAACTTAGCACTTCTGGACAAACGAGATCTATTTGACATTGGAAAACTATTCAGTTTGTGATGCGCAAAACATGTACGTAATCCACACAAAAAATCAAATTTCGTTTCCTACTACGACGCTTCCTTGCTCCGTTCACAATAATACATTTACCATCTGTAGATCGAAATTTTGTTTCTCGAGTCACATAAAATGGAATATTAAAATACGCAAAGTAATAGAGGCAGTAGACCTATGATATAACTTTGCGTGATGTAGATTTTAATTTCTCCTTACGCAGATTATGTGCTGTTGTAACTCTACGTATCTTTCTTCGTAAATATTGTCTAAACGACGCATGTGCTGAACCATGTATAAACTAGAAATATAATTCCTCTAATTGAATATATTTACTGAGCCAGTCAAATGCTTTCACTTTCAGTAGATCCCAAGTGATAGTACTCAATTACTTATGTGCTCAGTGAACGTGGTTCAGTGGAGAGGTCCTTTCGAAATGCAGATAGTGACTGGCAAATATCTCACAATTACACAGGGGAGTGCAAACCCCTGGGTATGTTATCCTCTCAACAAGTTATCGAAATTACAAGAGTGAGACTGAAACGTACAGTGTGGCGTCTTTGGAGTCACCTTTCTTACACCGATGTCTAATTACCAAAGATTTTAATTTATCTGTACCGCATTAAAAACGTATTTATGGAATCGCCGTGTTGCACGGCCGAATAATAACTATCAGTAATCATGTGAGAACACTTTGTTTTCAGAGCCGCTATGATTTTCCTAATTTTGCTGGGAGATGTAAGAGACATTGTTGACTAAATTTTCTTTGCGTCTCTTCATCAATGTTAAGTCTTCTTTGCGTATGAGCTTTTATCACCTACTTTAAAGAATTAGTCATTAAAATATTTTTAACACAGAATTTGCCTTTAGTAATGTTCCCTGTCTCTTCAACAGCACTAGCATCATCAATAGCTTTCTCCCTTTTTTATTTGATCATCTGAGCTGCCAGTTTCAGGTAAGTTGAACTTACTCCTGAATATTTCTACATCCTTTATTAATATGTTAGAAAACTGTTTATAACACAGAGTAGTTTCAGGTCATTGCAGGTAATATCTCGGGACAAAAAATTATTTTCCATCCAAGGGTACCTACCGGCTGCCCTGTCGTGCTCCGCCAGTGACTCGTTGGATGCGGTACGGATGGGCGTGGGATCAGCAAGCCGTTTCAAAAACAGTTCATACATTCAGTTAACGTAGAACAGATTGTGTGAGCTGTTCATTATTGTCGCTAATTATTCACAAATTGTGAGCCAAACCTGTTAACTATTACGCCACTTTTGAACTCTGATATTCTATGTGAAACACTCTTCATTTTCATTCAATTTAGACTGTATATGTAATAAATGTTAATTGCATTGCTGACTCATGTCTGTATTCTACGGGGGATAATCGGAATGTAAGGAACGATCGGTCGCGAAATGGAAGCCACAGTGAAAATCCGATGAAGCTTTGTACATATATGTTGGGCAATGTAGCTAATAGGCCAGTAGATAGCGTCATGTCTCTTTGCTCAGTTCTGAGCGTACAGCGAGCGCGTAAAGACGCTTAGAAAACAATGCAATTTCGTAGGTTTCACAGAAGTACAGCCACTTCGTCGCTGGACTTCCAAGGCGTAAGGGGTGAAGGGCTAATTTTCTCTTTATTTCAGCATGAGAAGGACGTCGGGGACTAGGTTTTTTGGCCCTCCTAAGTTGTTGGTTATTCCATTAATTTTCTTAATGCTACACATTGTTCATTGGACTTTAAATTTCTATCACAAGACGTTACATTACTTTCTCTCCTTTTTTGTTTATAAACATTCTGAACCATGATTTATCTTCAAAGAATACTCTTAAGAATTATTTTATTTACTAGCGATTCATCAAGAACATTAACACATTTAATCACTCTATGTAAGCATGGAAGCAGTTGCCA
Organism: Schistocerca piceifrons; assembly: GCF_021461385.2. Taxonomy (NCBI): domain Eukaryota; kingdom Metazoa; phylum Arthropoda; class Insecta; order Orthoptera; family Acrididae; genus Schistocerca; species Schistocerca piceifrons. The sequence continues at coordinate 377,667,716 of NC_060139.1, forward strand.
GGGAGTAACTGATGAAATCATAACCAAATTCCTTTTAACAAATGGGAATTTTATTCACTTTAATAGTGCCTAAAAGCATTTTTTAAAAGAAACAGATTTAAAATTATAATCAGAATGCATCCTCTAAAAATCAAAGTTACAGTTTATTGAGAGGCAGAAACAAACAAGTTTTTATTGTATGAGCTTTCGGGCAGAGAACCTCGCCGCTCCCTTTTGACACGGCCGTAGTTAACGACCGCACACAACAGTCTCTGAAAGACTACACTGGTGCAAATCTTCAACACACCAGATAACTTTAAAGAGTTTTAACAATTTACACAAGCACACAAACTATGCACCTCCCGTAGGAGGGATGGAGATGGTACAAAACACTAACAATTAAAATATTAACCATGCCACCGAAGGTGCAACTTGATTTTAACTTCTAAGAAAAGTCTTACGCTGAAAGGGTGGCAACTTTATATACTAAAATGATCATTTAAATATAAGCCAATGAAATGCAATCTTATATAAAATTCTACAAGGTTGGCCAAACAATAGTTAAGATGCTCTACAGTATACAGATACCGCCCCTCAATATCATAGGCAATAATATCAAAGTTTCCAAAGATCAAAACATGTTTCAGGTATTAGGCCGTTACGCTCCAAGCAATAAATTCGTTAACACACCAAATCCGACAAACATGACAGAGGCAGATACTAACTTACGGTCGATTGATAGGAAGATTACCGAACAACCCGAACCGCAGGTTGCTCTAACCCGTCCCTACTCCACAAGGGAAAAACGGACTACCCAGTTTATAACCAACCACCTTCCCGTGGGTGAGCAAACGGAGAAGAATGGTGGGACGACCCCAAAGCAAAACGGCTGGTGACCTCACCAAGAAAACAAGTAGAATTTAACAAGAGTAAATCAGACAACATATCACCAATCACGTAACTTCTAATAAACTGCGATTTCTCGAGAAGACCTGGCGCAGCACCCCCAAATCGCTCTTCCGAACCGTCCGCTGCCAGGCGCTTCAACGGACGCAGGGAGGCACGCCGATCTCCCTTCTCACGGCGTCACAGCTCGCGCCGGCCAGACTGAAGTCGTGGGTTGACTCCTGTTGCTCTCGTGTCGACCGCGAAGTCACTACCCCTCGCTATACGCCGCGGCCCTCTGGACTCACGTGGCGACCTCACATGCGCCGACGCTCAAGATGGACAAGTCATCTTGTGTCTCAGTGCGTAACCGACCAACCGATCGATCCAATCGCCAATGACCGTTGCCTGAGCAAACTCGAGCAGACTCGCGGCCTAACGCGCAGACTCAGATGCAGGAACTAAGCGCCGACCGGGCGACCACTCGCTGGCGGAGTGGAAAGACTCATTTTGCCGGCTTGAAAGATTGATCCGAACGACAGACATATTAGCACTCCGAACGACCGACAGACGCTAACTGCCTAACAAATGCGGACAAGAGACAGACTAGCAAGCTGGGGACGAGATACTGGCCTAGGGTTTGCAGCAGTTTGAGATTGCTGTTACAGTTTATCCCCCAGGAGGAGCATCCATATCAGATTGACGGCGGGAGTGTTGTTAGGCAAAGGCTTTGTTTTGTCTTCACGTTCAGATATTGACACGACAGGGTACGATTGGTGAAACAGGTGCATAGTGCTGTTGCGTTTTCCCTGAACATCGTCCCTGAAGAGGAGATTCCGGCCCAGTATCACTCCCAGGCATTTCACCTGATGTATCCAAGGGAGTGCCATGTTGTGCGGTGTGAGACGGTCTCTGAGTTAGGGCCGACGTCGAATAAACACAATGGCCTGAGTCTTCTCCGAATTCAGGGTAATGCAGTTAGCTGCTGCCCTAGGAGAATAAGTCCAAGCTGACTTTGTAGGCACCTTATCGCCGCATCGACACTGCGGCAGCTGCTAAGGATCACCGTATCGTCAGCAATTTGCGCAAGGGCGACTTGTGAAGCAATAGCCGGTCATTCACGTACGAGACGAATAGAATCAAGGACAGAACGGAGCCCTGAGGGATGCCTTCCGGCTGTTTTTGAATGCTGGACCGCTGATCATGAGTTCGGATAAAGCAGCGCCTGTTCTGAAGATAGCTGTCAATCTTCGTGCAGTAGTCTGGAATGGTGGGGACGTCATGCAGTTTGGTGAGCTGCTTATTTTTCCGTACTCGACCGTATGCTTTTCCAACATCGAAAAAGGATGGTTCTCACGGTTCATATTATATGCTGTATACTCTGTAAGCCATAGGAGCTGGAGCTTGGTCGACAGGCGTGACTGGAGGGTGAACTGGTCTGGGCGTATCGCATCCCCTTCGGTGATTTCTGAGTGAAGTCGCTGGAGAATGATCCGTTCAAGTACTTTGAAGAGTGTTACCAGGAAGCTGATGGGACGATTGTATCACAGTTGGCCATGGTCCTTCAAATGTTCAAAATGTTCAAATGTGTGTGACATCTTATGGGACTTAACTGCCAAGGTTATCAGTCCCTAAGCTTACACACTACTTAACCTAAATTATCCTAAGGACAAACACACATACCCATGCCCGAGGGAGGACTTGGAGCATGGTCCTTCCTCAGCTTTGGTAGTAGTGCTAAGTGCCAATCAGATGGGAAGTATCCTAGCAGGTGGCAATTCTTAAAAATGCGAGTTATCAAGTTATCAACATCAGTGGTTCATTCCACGTCCGGTACGGTGGCTGAGTGGTTGTCGAAAATAATGTCTCTCGCCAAGTATGGGTGTTTATCCTGAGATTTCTCCTGATTTCGGGCAGCCCCACATAACGTAACTGTCATGCATTTCCTTCTTCATAAATGTTCTCAGCCACACACTTTATTGCCAACGGCTGCTACTGCAGTGTTTTCGACGGGAAATGTTTGATCACCCACCACAGAGCTCCGACTTGGCTCCCTCTGATTCTCATCTCTCGAAACTCATCAGTATGGAGAGTTCAAATAAGCTTATTATGTATTAATTAACTGTAGTTGTTATTGCTTGGTAGCGTTCGCATCCAACTGGCGAGCTCCCACGACAAATTGCTGGTACAGATACCTCGTTACTCCAGTGTCATGCAGAGGCTTGTGATTCGGAGGATGGCGACTGGGAGAGCGCGTACAGCGGGGGGTGAGTTTGGGGGAGGGGCGGGGGGGAGTAAACGAGCCCGGCGCTACGTGCCATGGGCTATCGGCTGGCGACGATGGGCTGCACAAAAGCTGCCAGCGGCCGTGGCATGGCACACAAAAGGCGTCCCCCATTAAATGGTCAACTGCCTCTACAGAGGAGCTTTAATCTAGGGTGTGCACTGACTGGAAGTAGGTGGCCCGCTGCTGAGTGCTGTGCGCCTCACGTAGCAAAGGATACGGGTCACAGTTTTCTCTGCGGCAACAAAGCGAAACGACTGCAATTGGATTTCTCGACTCGTGGCCACAAGGCATTATAAGAACTCTAAAAATAACAGTAGGATGGTAAAATATTTATCTACGTAGAAAAATATTACCGTATTTATGCTTCTTTTTACACTGACCCATGTATGAAGGCTATTCATAAGGTTTTCATTATTACCGAAAAAGAATCAAACTGCGGTCATGTAGCTGCTGACGGCGTTAGTCTCTGAAATATCCACCCTTCAACCTGACACGTTGTTCCCGAACTATGGATGAGTTGTTGAAGAATCGTTTCAACTCGAAAATCACCTCGTCGTCTTTCTGGAAATGCTTGCCATGCTATGATTTCTTCATCGAAGAAAGGGGTAGAAGTCACCGGGTATTATTTTAGAAGAATGTGGGGTATGAGGTACATTTCACAATAGTGCCTCATGTAAAAGTTCACCAGTGTGCTACAATGTGGTGCCCCGCAACCTTTTCACTTATATGGGTAGCAATCGTAACTAAATTAAATATATTAATTTTTTTAATACAAACTGAGCTCTTTAAATACATTTAAATTTATAACTAATTCCTTAACATTGAGAGGAATAGTATAAAATGAAAAGAAAAGTTAATATCAACAGGAATTGAAACCAAATTCATGAACTGACAGTCCATGTGCGCGATCGCTGTGCCATTGCGCCGTCAAGACAATGGCTCCTCAAAAATTCCTCATATTCGACACTTGCACAGTGTGCTACAAGCAGTTTCAAAGAAAAATACTGACCCGCTATGATTAATGTAGCACTCGTGGTGTTTGAAGGGACGACGACACATCAGAACATGCGCAGTCGAAAACAGACAGCTGTGTCTCCTCTCTGAGTTGACTGTAGCGAGGCTGCCCGTCATTGAAGCACGCGACACTGAATTCTAGTTATAGCGGCGAGAGTACCACGGAAGATGCTTCCGTACGTTTTACTTGCATACCAGCGCACATTTGAAGAGAAACATGTAATTTTAGCGCGATTTCTGGATCGCATTCGAAGAGAAATAGCGTAATATTGGTGCGACTTCTGACTCGCATTTGAAGATAAATGATATAGTTTTAGTGTGATATGTACAACCAGCTGTAGCACATTGGCACATGATAAGGACCACCACTGAAATTTACTAACCCAAAGAGCCAATATGCGTGAAAGTGTCCAGTGCGGAATGAATAAGGATGCTGCCGTGAAGCAAAAACGTCCCCTTGGACAGCTTTCCACAACGATGCGTCTTGTCTGCCTCCTGTAATCTCATCTGGAGATTTCGGTAATATGCTGCTATCACGATTCGACCCCTTAAAAGTGCACTACTGACCATTAAAATTGCTACACCAAGAAGAAATGCAGATGATAAACGGGTATTCATTGGACAAATATATTATACTGCAACTGACATGTGATTGCATTTACACGCAATTTGGGTGCATAGATCCTGAGAAATCAGTACACGACTGGGCATTGAGTCAAACAGAGCTTGGATGGCGTGTACAGGTACAGCTTCCCATGCAGCTTCAACCCGGTACCACAGTTCAACAAGAGTAGTGACTGGCGTATTGTGACGAGCCAGTTGCTCGTCCACCACTGACCAGACGTTTTCAATTGGTGAGAGATCTGGAGAATGTGCTGGCCAGGGCAGCAGTCGAACATTTTCTTTATCCAGAAAGGCCCGTACAGGACCTGCAACATGCGGTCGTGCATTATCCTGCTGAAATGTAGGGTTTCGCAGGGATCGATTGAAGGGTAGAGCCACGGGTCGTAACACATCTGAAATGTAACGTCCACTGTTCCAAGTGCTGTCAATGCAAAGTGACCGAGACGTGTAACCAATGGCACCCCATACCATCTAAGCTTACGAGCAGCTAAGTCACGTACTTTTTTCATTACAGATATATGAAACCGGTCACTTTCATCTTGGGCTTCAAACCATCGCAAGGCAGTATCTAAACAAGTGAACACGTCAGAAGCTGTTGGTATACTCTCATCTTCACTTCTGGAGCACTGATTGATGAGATGCTGGCGGCGTCATCTTTATCAGTGACGACGTTTACAATCTCGCTGTCCTACATGATTTGATGCCCTGGATCTGCATCATCGATATTCATCCATTCTGAACGTCTTCATCACATTCGTGACAATCTATTTCTTTTAGCATACCGAGAATTTCGGACATATCGTTCTGTTCGTCATTTTCAAACATACCTTGTGAATTTTCTTCTGTGTCCAAAATTTGATTCCAGGCTTTCTTCAAATTCTCTTCCTTTACACTATTCCATGCTGCGCTGATCATGTAGGACGCGTCTTTCAAGTCAATATTCTTATGATTTCTTAAGAGACTTTATTCTCCATCCTCTTCTCTTTCTAACAACAACTTACGCAACAATTCTTTCCTGTAATATCGTTTGAGAGTCTCTATAACGCCTTGATCCATGGGCTGTAATAAGGAGGTTACGTTAGGTGGAAGAAATATTACTTTTTTTATTTAATAAAATTGCAGCCAAATGGCCATATACAGTTACTGTGCTTAACATTTTACATTTACATTTTACATTTTTGCATATTCATTTATCGATTTCACTCTTTTACTGCACAGTTCTATGTGATATCGTTCACAGGCTTCGTTACACAGTTCACATACACATGTTGCGGTTGGGTCGTGATAAGTTTTGTTTTTGCAGATTAGATGATGAAAGCCGTGAATAGAAAGTCTAGTTACGACATGTCGCTGTTCGAAGTTTGGTGCTGTCCATGAGCGGTTCGTCATTGCTTCGGTGCTATAAAACTCCGGTCATATTTTTTCTCGTTTGTCCTTCATGATCTTCAGTTGCTTTCTGGAAGCCCTGGTGTGTGGCATCATATATCTAAGTCTGATGTCTTCAATTAGGAATGTCTCTCTCGCTAACAGGTACACTAGTCTTGATCTTGTTGTCTTTGAGAGACCTAGTGCTCTTTGGATAGGTCGATTTTACCTTTTCTAGTGTTTCTAGATTTTTTTCTGTCAGGTGGTCCCATATAACCTCCATCCCATAGGCCAGTATTGGCAATATTTTTGTGTTGAATAATTTCATGGCTGTTTCTAGACTGAGTAGGCGGATGTTTTTGATGTCCTGTATTGCTATTATTGCTTGGGCTGCACGTTCTGTTGTATGTTTTGTGAAGCATTTGGCTGTTGGTTGCAATGTCACTCCTAGGTATTTAAAGTTTGATGAGATTTTTATTTTTTGTCCTGTGATACTGATTTCCGCATTCTTGGATGTTTTGCCTCCTTTTCTGAAAATCACCATTTCTGTCTTTGTTATGTTTATGTGTAGTTCGTGTTCACTGCACCATCTGTCTATTTTCTCAATGATTCTCTGCAGCTTCGGTATATCTGTTGAACCTACGGCTATCTCGTCAGCGTATGCATATACATACACATCTTCTTCATTTTCTCCAATTCGGAGTACTTCTTCAGTTGCAAGAATGTAAAGCAAAGGGCTCATTGGGTCACCCTGTAAGACTCCGTTCGATTGCAGAATGGGGTTCGAAAAAGAGAGGTTGTCTGATATTGGAATTAAGTTGTATTCGAGGATTGACTTGATTATTCTTGCCCATACGCTATCTTCTCCCATTGTGTTTTCCAGTTTTCGGACTATGAGCTCCGTTTCCAATAGGTCAAAGGCTTTGGTAATGTCTATGAACACTGTGTAGAACATTTGTTTCTTTTGTAGCGCTTCATCGATGTTGTTTAGAAGAAGCCTGACTGCCGTAAGTGTTGATCTTCCAGATCTGAAGCCCATTTGTCGTTCTGGGAGATGACTGTCCACAGAGGCTTGGATTTTTTGTATTATCATCTTTGAAAACATCTTGAATTGAGTATTTTCCAGGGCTATGCCTCTGTACTTGTTTGGGTCCATTGGGTCTCCTCTACCTTTGTAGAGAACTTTTATTGTCGAGTGTCTCCATTGTGTCGGAATTCTTCCAAGTTCCAGGCATTTGTTAAACAGTTAGGTCCATATGTGTTGGAGGGCCTCTTTTGCATCTTTTGTATGTTCATTATATATATTATCAGGTCCTGCTGCTTTCTTGTTCTTCAGTGCTTTTATTACTTATTTATGAACTTTTATGAACTCGTCTTTTTCGTTTAAAATATCACATGACGGATGAGTTGGTGCATTGTCAAGGAGAAGTAGTGTTTTCTCCCTCTTCCCATTCTTTGGCTGATGAGCTTTTACATAGGGTACGAAAACGTCCAGAAACCTCTTCATAAAAATCGTACTATCCATCCAGACACTCTTTTCTGAGGTGTACACAACGTGCAAGGCTGACATATTAACGTGCTTCAAACAACGCGGTTTTTTACTTTTACCAATGACGAACATAGGCAGTCGGTAACTTCCAGTAGCATTAGCACACGCCAAAGCTGTAATACGGTCCTTCTACATATCTACATCTACATTTATATTCCGCAAGCCACCCAACGGTGTGTGGCGGAGGGCACTTTACGTGCCACTGTCATTAGCTCCCTTTTCTGTTCCAGTCGCGTATGGTTCGCGGGAAGAAAGACTGTCTGAAAGCCTCCGAGCGCGCTCGAATCTCTCTAATTTTACATTCGTGATCTTCTCGGGAGGTATAAGTAGGGGGAAGCAATATATTCGATACCTCATATAGAAACGCACCCTCTCGAAACCTGGACAGCAAGCTACACCGCGATGCAGAGCGCCTCTCTTGCAGAGTCTGCCACTTGAGTTTGCTAAACATCTCCGTAACGCTATCACGATTACCAAATAACCCTGTGACGAAACGCGCCGCTCTTCTTTGGATCTTCTCTATCTCCTCCGTCAACCCGATCTGGTACGGATCCCACACTGATGAGCAATACTCAAGTATAGGTCGAACGAGTGTTTTGTAAGCCACCTCCTTTGTTGATGCACTACATTTTCTAAGGACTCTCCCAATGAATCTCAATCTGGTACCCGCCTTACCAACAATTAATTTTATATGATCATTCCACATCAAATCGTTCCGCACGCATACTCCCAGATGTTTTACAGAAGTAACTGCTACCAGTGTTTGTTCCGCTATCATTTAATCATACAATAAAGGATCCTTCTTTCTATGTATTCGCAATACATTACCTTTGTCTATGTTAAGGGTCAGTTGCTACTCCCTGCACCAAGTGCCTATCCACTGCAGATCTTCCTGCATTTCGCTACAATTTTCTAATGCTGCAACTTCTCTGTATACTACAGCATCATCCGCGAAAAGCCGCATGGAACTTCCGACACTATCTACTAGGTCATTTATATATATTTTGAAAAGCAATGGTCCCATAACACTCCCCTGTGGCACGCCAGAGGTTACTTTAACGTCTGTAGACGTCTCTCTATTGATAACAACATGCTGTGTTCTGTTTGCTAAAAACTCTTCAATCCAGCCACACAGCTGGTCTGATATTCCGTAGGCTCTTACTTTGTTTATCAGGCGACAGCGCGGAACTGTATCGAACGCCTTCCGGAAGTCAAGAAAAACAGCATCTACCTGGGAGCCTGTATCTAATATTTTCTGGGTCTCATGAACAAATAAAGCGAGTTGGGTCTCACACGATCGCTGTTTCCGGAATCCATGTTGATTCCTACAGAGTAGATTCTGGGTTCTAAAATTCTACAACAGATCGACGACCCTTCTTGAAGACTGGGACTACCTGTGTTCTTTTCCAATCATTTGGAACCTTCCGTTCCTCTAGAGACTTGCGGTACACGGCTGTCAGAAGGGGGGCAAGTTCTTTCGCGTACTCTGTGTAGAAACGAATTGGTATCCCGTCAGGTCCAGTGGACTTTCCTCTGTTGAGCGAGTCCAGTTGCTTTTCTATTCCTTGGACACTTATTTCGATGTCAGCCATTCTTTCGTTTGTGCGAGGATTTAGAGAAGGAACTGCAGTGCGGTCTTCCTCTGTGAAACAGCTTTGGAAAAAGGTGTTAAGAATTTCAGCTTTACGCGTGTCATCCTCTGCTTCAATGCCATCATCATCCCGGAGTGTCTGGATATGCTGTTTCGAGCCACTTACTGATTTAACGTAAGACCAGAACGTCCTAGGATTTTCTGTTAAGTCGGTACATAGAATTTTACTTTCGAATTCACTGAACGCTTCACGCATAGCCCTCGTTACGCTGACTTTGACATCGTTTAGGTTCTGTTTGTCTGAGAGGTTTTGGCTGCGTTTACACTTGGAGTGAAGCTCTGTTTGCTTTCGCAGTAGCTTCCTAACTTTGTTGTTGAACCACGGTGGGTTTTTCCCGTCCCTCACAGTTTTACTCGGCACGTACCTGTCTAAAACACATTTTACAATTGCCTTGAACTTTTTCCATAAACACTCAACATTGTCAGTGTCGGAACAGAAATTTTCGTTTTGATCTGTTAGGTAGTCTGAAATCTGCCTTCTATTACTATTGCTAAACAGATAAACCTTCCTCCCTTTTTTTATATTCCTATTAACTTCCATATTCAGGGATGCTGCAACGGACTTATGATCACTGATTCCCTGTTCTGCACTTACAGAGTCGAAAAGTTCGGGTCTGTTTGTTATCTGCAAGTCCAAGATGTTATCTCCACGAGTCGGTTCTCTGTTTAATTGCTCGTGGTAATTTTCGGATGTGCACTCAGTATAATGTCACTCGATGCTCTGTCCCTACCACCCGTCCTAAACATCTGAGTGTCCCAGTCTATATCTAGTAAACTGAAATCTCCACCTAAGACTATAACATGCTGAGAAAACTTATGTGAAATGTATTCCAAATTTTCTCTCAGTTGTTCTGCAACTAATGCTGCTGAGTCGGGAGGTCGGTGAAAGGAGCCAATTATTAACCTAGCTCGGTTGTTGAGTGTAACCTCCACCCATAATATTTCACAGGAACTATCCACTTCTACTACACTACAGGATAAACTACTACTAACAGCGACAGCCACGCCACCACCGGTTGCATGCAATCTATCCTTTCTAAACACCGTCTGTACCTTTGTAAAAATTTCGGCAGAATTTATCTCTGGCTTCAGCCAGCTTTCTGTACCTATAACAATTTCAGCTTCGGTGCTTTCTATCAGCGCTTGAGGTTCCGGTACTTTACCAACGCAGCTTCGACAGTTTACAATTACAATACCGATTGCTGCTTGGTCCCCGCATGTCCTGACTTTGCCCCACACCCTTTGAGGCTGTTGCCCTTTCTGTACCTGCCCGAGGCCATCTAACCTAAAAAACCGCCCAGTCCACGCCACACAACCCCTGCTACCCGTGTAGCCGCTTGCTGCGTGTAGAGGACTCCTGACCTATCCAGCGGAACCCGAAACCCGACCACCCTATGGCGCAAGTCGAGGAATCTGCAGCCCACACGGTCGCAGAACCGTCTCAGCCTCTGATTCAGACCCTCCACTCGGCTCTGTACCATAGGTCCGCAGTCAGTCCTGTCGACGATGCTGCAGATGGTGAGCTCTGCTTTCATCCCGCTAGCGAGACTGGCATTCACCAAATCAAATAGCCGCCGGAAGCCAGAGGGGATTTCCTCCGATTCATAGCGACACACATCATTGGTGCCGACATGAGCGACCACCTGCAGATGGGTGCACCCTGTACCCTTCATGGCATCCAGAAGGACCCTTTCCACATCTGGAATGACTCCCCCCGGTATGCACACGGAGTGCACATTGGTTTTCTTCCCCTCTCTTGCTGCCATTTCCCTAAGGGGCCCCATTACGCGGCTGACGTTGGAGCTCCCAACTACCAGTAAGCTCACCCTCTGCGACCGCCCGGATCTTGCAGACTGAGGGGCAATCTCTGGAACAGGACAAGCAGCTATCTCCGGCCGAACATCAGTATCAGCCTGAGACAGAGCCTGAAACCGGTTCGTCAGACAAACTGGAGAGGCCTTCCGTTCAGCCCCCCGGAATGTATTTCGCCCCCTGCCACAACTCGAGATGACCTCCCACTCTACCACAAGTGCGGGATTAGCCTCAATGTGGTTGGTTGGTTGGTTGGTTGTTTGAGGTTAAAGGGACCAAACAGCAAGGTCATCAGTCCCTTGTTTCAAATAGACTCCATTCTGCTAACGGGACATCTCAGTATAGTCAGAAAAATAAAACGGATAAAGGGGAAACGTAAAAGGGCAGTCACGTTGTCATTAGTAAAAACAAATGAGGGAAGTTGGCAAGAGAACGAACCCAACACTATGCTGAAACAGCATAGGCAAGACCACCTGTGACTTAAAAGGTACAACTGCTATAATGCAGAAAGTACGTATGGGAATAGAAAAACTAACCAAGCCTTAAAAAGAAGGGGTAAAAACAGAGTAAAAGGGAAAGAAAAGAGGATTCCGGTCAGGGAGGTGAATCGGGAATCTCTGAACACTGCCTACAGTGGGAGACACCCAAACACTCACCGCCCTGCCCCAACACCAGAGGGAGATTAAAAACTTTAAAACTGAGAATAAAAACCACTCTCCCGGAGGAAACCTAGAACCAGAGAGACCATCCGGGAATCGTCAGCCAACATCAAAGGTAAAGTGCGGGGGAGTCTGTACTTAGCACGCAGAGCCAAAAGAAGGGGGCATTCAACCAAAATGTGGGCCACTGACTGGAAGGCTCCACAACCACATAGCGGGGGTGGCTCATCACGCAAAAGGAAACCATGGGTCAGCCTGGTATGGCCAATGCGGAGACGACACAGTGTGGTCGAGTCCTTGCGGGAGAGGCTAAAGGAAGAACGCCATGGGCCTGTATTCACCTTAATGGCACGAAGTTTATTAGACAGTGGAGTAGCCTCCCAAGAATTGGCCCATGACTGTGCAAAGTGGGATTTGATGTGAAGCCGTAAATCCGCTGCAGGAGGGGTTACAGAAAACGGGGGGTAATTAACTGCTCCCCCAGCCAAACGATCAGCGAGCTCATTACCCGGGATACCCACATGGCCCGGGACCCATAAGAAGTCAATGGAACAAGCAGCACGGTGAAGATCAGCGAGATGGTCATGGATGGCAGAGACCAAGGGATGGCGCGAAAAACACCGGTCAATAGCAAGAAGGCCACTCATCGAGTCCGTACATAACAAAACGCGGTTGTGTTGGGATTGTTTAATAAAGGTAAGGGCCCGGGAAATTGCCATCAATTCCGCAGTAAACACCCCACATGAGGGTGGCAGTAGATGATTTTCCGTTCCAACGAAGGACGTGAAGGCATACCCAACATGATCAGCAGATTTAGAGCCATCAGTGTAAAAAACAACAGCATCCCGAAACTCCCATAAAATTTGGCGGAAAAAGGAACGGAACACCACCGGGGGGATGGAATCTTTCGGACCGCGGCGGAGATCCATCCGAATTCGAGGCCGAGGAACTAACCAAGGAGGGGTGGAGGGGAGGGAGCGAGGAAGACAGGACAAAGAAGGAAGCCGAAAATCACGGGTAAGAGACGCAAGGCGCAGCCCAATCGGTAAACCCGCCCGAGGGCGGGAGTCAGGCGGGCGACGTCCATGGTCTGGGAATAGGATAAAATAGGAAGGATGAGCGGGAGAAGAACGGATAGTAAGGGCATAAGACACCAGAAGCTGGGACCGCCGAACAGAAAGGGGGGGGATCCCAGCTTCAACCAGGAGACTATCAACAGGGCTAGTAGGGAAGGCACCGGTGGCCAAACGGATACCACGATGGTGGACTGGATCCAGCACGTGCAGCGTGGAAGGAGCAGCTGAACCATAAACTTGACAACCATAGTCCAAACGTGACAGAACTAGAGCACGATAAAGACGGAGGAGGAGGGAACGGTCCGCACCCCAGGAGGAGTGGGCAAGGAAGCGAAGGACATTGAGTTTACGGAAACATCCTACCTTCAGGAGTCTGATATGGGGCAGCCAAGTGAGCTTGTTGTCGAAAAGAAGACCTAGGAAACGAAACTGTGGAACCACAGGCAATCTTTGTGCAGCGAGATAGAGCTCTGGATCAGGGTGGACCCTAGTACGGCGACAGAAGTGGACCACCCGCGATTTTAAAGGAGAGAATTGAAACCCGTGGGAGAGGGTCCATGCAGAGGCACGCCGTATAGCCACCTGGAGCTGCCGTTCTGCAGATGGCATCGAGGAGGAACTAACCCAAATGCAGAAATCATCCACATACAGGGCAGGGGCGACCAAGGGACCGACAGAGGCCACAAGTCCATCGATAGCAATGAGGAAAAGAAGGACACTCAAGACAGAACCCTGTGGGATGCCCGTCTCCTGGGTCCGTGGAGAACTAAAAGCAGTACCAACTCGAACTCTGAATGACCGATGGATCAGGAACTGTCGGATAAAAATCGGGAGTGGGCCCCGAAGACCCCACTGATGAAGGGTTAGTAAGATGTGATGGCGCCAGGCCGTGTCATAGGCCTTGCGAAGGTCAAAAAACACTGCAACCAAATGGCGGCGCTGGGAAAAAGCCTGCCGAACTGCGGATTCCAAGCGAAGCAAATGATCGATTGGAGATCGTCCCTCTCGAAAGCCACACTGGTAAGGGGACAATAGATCCCGAGATTCGAGGACCCAAGTGAGCCGACGGGCTACCAGCCGTTCAAGTAACTTACAACCAACATTGGTCAAACTAATTGGCCGATAGCTGTCAACAGATAGGGGGTTCTGACCAGGCTTAAGGACAGGAACCACAATGCTATCCCTCCACTGAGAAGGGAAGTCACCCTGGAGCCAGATACGGTTAAACACCCGAAGAAGATGGTGCCGTTGTGGAGCACTGAGATGTTGAAGCAGCTGGTTATGAATGGAATCTGGGCCAGGAGCCTTATCATGAGAAGCAGATAGAGCAGAAAGAAATTCCCATTCAGTGAAAGGTTCGTTGTAAGATTCTGACTCACAAGTGGTGAAACATAAGGTGACAGCTTCAGCCTGCTGTTTTTGATGAAGGAAAGCAGCTGGATAGGAGGCCGACGCTGATGCCACTGCAAAATGGGTCGCAAGATGTTCTGCAAGAACTAATGGGTCCGTACAAATGCCATCTGGGAGGTGAAGGCCTGGGAGGGTGGACTGCCGATGGCAACCTTGGAGAGAGCGAAGTGTAGCCCATACCCGTGACAGAGGGACAGTGGAACCAAGGGAAGAAACGAATCGTTCCCAACATATCCGCTTGCTCTGTTTGATTAAATAACGGGCTTTAGCGCGAAGGCGCTTAAAGGTAGAAAGGCTGGCTACAGATGGGTGCCTCTTAAAGTGTTGCAAAGCTCGACGGCGATCACGGATGGCAATGGCAATGGCCGTACTCCACCACGGGACTTGCCGACGACGAAATTGTCCAGATGAGCGCGGGACAGCAAGGTTAGCAGCGCGAACAATCGCGTCAGACACGTCACGTAGGACGTCATCAATACAACCCGACAAAGAGGGAGAAAACTCGACCTGTGCAGTAAATAGAGGCCAATCGGCGCGGTGGAAAGACCAACGAGGTAACCTCTCCATCGGGGAGCGGGAAGGGAGCGTGATAATCAACGGGAAATGGTCACTATCACAAAGGTCGTCGTGTGGCGACCAGTGTAATGAAGGGAGGAGAGAGGGAGAAGAAAGAGAAAGATCAATGGCAGAAAAGGTACCATGACCAGCACTGAAATGAGTAGGGGAGCCATCATTAAGAAGGCACAGGTCGTGGTCTGCAATAAATTGGTCGATAAGAAGACCTCGTCTAGATGGAAAGGCACTGCCCCACAAAGGATGATGAGCTTTAAAATCCCCAAGGAGGAGGAAGGGAGGAGGAAGTTGCTGAAGAAGGGTGGTTAAGGCAGCAGGTGTAAGAGTCCTGTCAGGAGGGAGATAAAGATTGCATACTGTGACTGCAGAGTCTAAGTGGACCCTAACAGCAACTGCTTCCAATGTAGTTTGGAGAGGAATCCACGTGCTAGCAATGTCTGTACGGACCAACGTACAAACGCCACCAGAAGCCCGCAAGGGTCCGACCCGATTTCGACAGAAAACACAGAACCCACGGAGGGTCGGTGAGTGAGCATCAGTAAAATGGGATTCCTGGAGAACCACACAAGCTGCTGAGTAGGACGAAAGAAGGGATTTCAATTCCGGAAGGTGACGATAGTAGCCATTACAATTCCATTGGAGAACCACAGAACGATGGTTTAAATGAGGGCTGAACACGCTAAATCCAGTCATACCGCCGGGTCCCCACCCGTCACCGAGAAGGAGGGGGCGACATCCATAAACGACAGGTCAGAATCCGGTTGTGAAGCCGGGGAAGGGACCTCCGGTGACACCAGAGGCTCTTTGTCCCGGGACTTATGTTTCTTCTTCTTTTCAGGCTGAGATCGAGGAGGGCTGTGTGGCATAATGGAGCCAGCTGCAGCAAGATCAGGAACAGAAAGAGACCGGGCGACCTGGGGGCCGATAGACCGCGGCTCTCGCGGTCGCCGCGCTGCAGCAGACCTTTGACCTGGAAGGTGCCGGGAAGGGGCATCCCGGGAGAGGCGCCCTTGACCGGCAGACGCCGAAGGAGTGGGACACTTCTCCGGCTGGGGAGGGGGAGCGGCGCCCAGAGGAGAAGGTGTGGGAGCCGCAGGGGAGGGGGGAAGGAGAGGGGTCCGGGACGGGGGTAAGGAAGGGGGAGGAAGGGATGAAGATGTAACCAAGGCGTAACTAGATGTCATGGACACAGGGTGCAATCGTGCATATTTCTTACGGGCCTCTGTGTAGCTTAAACGATCAAGAGACTTATACTCCTGTATCTTTTTTTCTTTCTTATAGACTGGGCAATCTGCTGAACGTGGAGAATGACTACCATGACAATTTACACATACAGGAGGGGGAACACAGGGACTCCCCTCATGGAGTGGACGTCCACAGTCACCACAGAGAGGGTCCTGGGTACAGCGAGAAGACATGTGGCCAAAACGCAAGCACTTAAAACACCGCATAGGAGGTGGGATGTACGGCTTCACATCACAGCGATAGACCATAATCTTAACTTTCTCAGGAAGGGTATCCCCTTCAAAGGCCAGGATAAAGGCACCAGTATCAATACGATTATCTTTAGGACCCTTCTGAACACGCCGAACAAAGTGAACACCCCGCCGTCCGAGATTGTCCCGAAGTTCCTCATCAGTTTGAAGGATGAGGTCTCTGTGAAAAATCACACCTTGTACCATATTTAGAGACTGGTGAGGGGTAATGGACACGGGAATTGTGCCAAGATGGGTACAGGCACGAAGGGCCACAGATTGGGCAGCCGAAGCAGTTTTTATCAGTAACGAACCCGACCGCATCTTGCTCAGGGAGTCCACTTCGCCGAACTTGTCTTCAATGTGTTCCACAAAGAATAAAGGTTTGACACTGGTGAAAGTATCTCCATCAGTCCTGGTGCAAACTAGATAACGGGGGAAAGGTTTTGCCCCTAGACGACGGGCCTGACCCTCCTCCCAGGGGGTAGCCACGGAAGGGAAGGCCGAAGGGGCAAGAGAAGCAGCACTTGAGGAATCAGTACCACGCAGAGAGACGGCCGCAGAAGAGCGGCCAGAGGTTTGGACCCGTATGCGCTTCATCTGCATAGCGTCCGCCCTGATACCACCCACTCCGATCAGGGGCTCTCCTCACGGGCGCCACCCAGCCACAGCAAGGGCCATCTGGCACGGCGGCCATTGTCGGGAGTTCCGATGCTCCAGGATGACGAGCAACCACTCCAAGGCATGCATGAGGAGGTCACAGCTCAGGTATCAGAAGTGTGATCCCTGTGTGTTCAGGGGGCTCAACCAAAAGGGTACATAGCGACCCCACCACACGGGCTGGCTACCGTGCTGGCTATGCACCCTAGCATCAGACAACGATGTAGAAGAAAAGGTGGAATATACTAGGAGGGCACACGTCGGAGACACTAGGTAAGGTGCTCTTCCCCAAATGGCTCACACTACGGAAGAGAAATTTTGGAATGGAGGTCAAACCCCAGAGGGGGACCAAGGAATGCCAAAAGGAGGAGATGATTACGCAACAAAGCCAGAGTGTAAAACCAACAGAACCAGGAGGATAGCGGGGGCCAACATACGCAAGGACACCAATAGAGGGAGAGGAGAGGGCGAGGGGAAAGGGGTATGGAGGGGAAAGGAGGGGAAGGGAAAGGAAATGCAGCCCGGGAGAGAAAGAAGGCTGCAATGGCTCGGGGCCCCGTGCTCGCCACGCACGTATCCACGAAAGAGTTGTCGACCCCCTGGGGGGAGCCTCAATGTGGGCAGTATCCCGGGCAGCCACAGTCTTAGTCCGATCGGGGAATGCGTGGGACGAGCTGGCCGTCCCCAACACACCCCCATCCGGACCCCCACATAGATGCCCATTGGCAACAGCTTCAAGCTGTGTGACCGAAGCCAACACTGCCTGAAGCTGGGAGCGAAGGGATGCCAACTCAGCCTGCATCCGAACACAGCAGTTGCATTCCCTATCCATGCTAAAAACTGTTGTGCAAAGAACGTCTGAACTAATCTACAGAGAGCACAAACAAATCAACACAAAATTTAAACGGTTATTAAAATACAAGATTGCCTAATAAATGCAGTAATGCTGCTACTTGCGCACTGCTGACACACTGCTTGGCGGCGGAACGAGACTACGCGATTTTACACTATTCGGGTACTAAAACGCGATGCTACAACTCTCAAATACTATAATAAGCCCGAAATTTATGAATTTAAACAATGCAAGTACCAAAAACACGCAAAGAAATCAAGAATTAAACTATTTAACAAATGAGTGATCCAGGAGTATACGACTTTCTGCTGGAAGCTGCTTATCCAACGGCGGCAGGGAGCACACCTTGCTTGTTTTAGGACCAAGTGCTGCTAATTCATGACGTGAAACAAGAGTTTTTCTCGGTAAAGCTTTGGAGTTAAGTCCAGTTTAGTCAGCATTGTAAACGTTTTCGAGAACATAATCTTCTTCTCTTAATACGTCCCTTAGTTTCACTTTGCAAGAATCAGCTGCTGAAGAATCAGCCGACAGTTTTTCTCCCTGTATTGTAAGCTCACGAATGCCGTGTCTTGACCTGAAGCGTTTTAACTAGCCCGTGCTCGCTTTAAAGTTCGAAGGCCCTCTAAGTTTTTCGTTGAAGTGCATTGCCTTCTCACACAGAATGGGACCTGAGATAGGTTCTCCTTCCGATCTCTTTTGTGTAAACCACTTGTAAACAGCATCATCTAGATCTGTGTTAGTGGCGAGCTTCATAGTTTTACGGCTTGTTGATCCATCAGTAGAATCAAGCATAGCTATAAAATTTGCTATTCTCGTCTTTTGTTTTTTGTATCCGTAATTGCCGACTTCCCCACCTTGTACTCATTGGATAAAGTGGTTGCAGATTCACCTTCTTCTAACCTTTTAATAATCTCGTACTTGTCCCTCATAGAAAGGACAACACGTTTACGTTTAAATATTTTGTATCGTCAAGTTCACTTCTTCACGCAGCAGCACACAAGTGGTCGTAACAGAGAACAGAAGGTGACTGTTCGCACCGTGAGAAGCTCTTCTTGGTGGCGCGCAATCCTTCAAACTGCGCGGAGCGGCACGCCTCAACTCCAAGCTGGCGCAGCTGTTGCTGTGAACAGCTTTGATACTGCCGCTACTTATACTGCCAGTGCCAAGCCGACAGAAGTGTGCTGATTGTTGAAACACAGCGACTGGCGGCTTGGCCGGTCAGCAGCGCCTTGTGAAGGCCCTATTAGAAGCAATGTTCCGCCAGCTGTGGCACAGTGCGGCGACTACTGTGGGAACCTTGGTTTGGAAGTGAGGGGGATGATGGACGGTAGGGTGGGAGAGTAACAGGTGCGAGCGAGTACACAGTTCGGTTAAGCGGTCGTTCGGTTGACCGACGTTTGGATAATCGACGCTCTACTATGTATATATATTCTCGAAAAAAGAAAACAAACAGAAAGCAATTATTGTCGAAACAAAAGATTTAGACCTGAATGTCAAAGAAATAAGATATACCTTTCGGTAAAGTGTGTTTCTGAATGTAATATTGTTGTATGATCAACGGAGAACTGATACAAATCCAAAAATAGATGATGAGTTCTTACATATGTTGACTGAATTAATTAAGGTAACCAAAGTCCAATGCCTGTTGCTGATGTGTACGTAAAGGGTGAGGGACTGTGTAACTATAGATTGATAAAAATGGTCATCACTTTCGAACACCTTCCGTAAATGGACATTCATGCCACCTTTTTGACCTTCGTTGACCTTCAAACACTTTACCGTTACACAGAATTGAATTCGTCTCGATAGCCGCTATCAGAAAATAAGTAACAAACTGTAGCATCCCATTTAAAAAAAATAAAGTTGACCTTCATATCTCCAACGCGACCCCACCAAGCAACAAAAAGCCAACGTCGTATAAAGCCCCCCGTTGTCCCATGCAACATGTGTCCGACAAACGTTTCAGCTAATATCATACTTTCTGAGTTATTCTAGGTGGCACTAGTTAGTGACTCACCGTGTATGTTGAATGATCAAAGCTGCAGTGGCCGCCTGGCTAGGAACCAACCAAGTAAAGCGCGAAACTGCATCCTCTAAAACAAGAATATACGTACTTCCATTTCTGGTACTGGGCAGATGTCCGACACAATCGATATAGGGTTAGTCCATAGAATGATCTTCACGAATGGAATGCAAAATGCCTTTTCGATAGTGTGTGTTGGATTTGGCTATTTTACATTTCTCGCACTCCCCCACCAAGCGCCGGACGTCCTTGTACAGGGAAGGCCACGTAAGATGTTCCCTAATTTTAGGAAGGGTTTTGTGAAGTCCCGACTACCCCCAACTACAGAATTGTGAAAAAATGGAATACAGTAGGTATCAGAGTCTAGGAAGGCCAATTTTTAACCCACGACCCCGACCATCCATAAAGCCCCTTGCTCAAGGTATAATCATCGAGTTCTTCACCCATTTGTAAATCACACGTAATCGAGTAAATACTTGGGTCTTCATGTTGCTTATGTTGTAAATCAGAAAATAACTCTGAGACTACAGTCTGCACCTATGAAGCAAAAACCCCTCCTCAGAGCTAGTCATCCTTTTGAAACATTCGATTGAGGGCGCCGGCAACTTGGTTGTCAGTAACTTTAATTTTTCCAACATTAACTTGAATGTAGATATACGGACCACCCAAAGGGCAATTCTTCCTGTTTTCCTTGGGCGCCCTAGAACCCACTCAAAGCTTAATCGACCATCTCGAGCTGAAACTCCCTATGCTCCAAATAAAATTTGAACTTTTCTAATGTAAAGAGCATGGCAAGGATTTCCCACTCGTACACAGAGTATTTTAGTTTGGCTAGAGATAACCTCCTCGTGGAGGGTTTGGTTATAGGACGTCTTTGGCCCTCAGGCTCTTGCAGAGGGACTGCAGTAATTTCTGAATTAGAGGCGGCCGTTTGCACAAAAAACGGAAGTTCAGAATTAGCGATTCCCAAAACGGGACGGTTAGCTAGTGCTTCCTTAAGAACTTCAAAGGCCGCTTGTTGGCTCTCACCCTAGTTAAAGGACTCCACATTTTTGGCAACTTATTACGAGAAGCTGCTAACTGCGCAATATTCGATACGAGTTTGCTGAAAAAAGTTTGCCATAAGCCTGGCCACCCGTTTCTTCTCCTTTCGTGGGGTGAAACCTTCACAAATCAACATACGTTCGTGATCAATTCTAACCCTATCAGCTTACACCAAATGGCGAGGAAATCTGAGTGCCATACCAGTAAAGAATGGCCACCCCTTTCTTGTGCTTGGGAGGGGGAAACCAATGCAAATCACACGTACGTTCTTGATCAATTCTAAATGTATCAGCTAGCACTGAATGGCCCAAAGAGGAAATCTGAGTGCGGAATAAGTTAATTTTAGATGGTTTAACCGTCAATCCAGCGGATCTAAAGCGAAGCAAAACTTGTTCGAGATGACTCAAGTGCTCGTCAAACGTTCTGCTATAAGCGACAACATCATCCAAATTTGATGTCTCCATGAACATTACCGCAACCCTGTAGAAAGGCCGAAAGGAACTTTCTTAATGTAATAAAGGTTCCAATGGGTACAGAAGGCAGTAAGATATTTGCAATCCTCTATCGAAGATAACAAGCTTGCGATCTAGGACCGTAAAGTAACAAGCTCCAGAAAACTACGTAAAACAGATTCTAAGATAATCTCATTCAAGTCCCTGTAGTCAATAACCGCTTGCTAATCTCCTCCCTGCATTTTAGGAACCAAGAAAACTGGAGAGACACAGTGAGAGGTGGGCGCCTAACAAAATTACTTTGCCCCCCCACCCCCCCCCCGCCCCACCATACTGAACAGGAACAGGGAGCAATAAGTATACTCGGAAAGAAAGTGTTACCTCCATAGTTTAGAACAAGATCTGTATATCATACTAACTCACAGTCCAGCAATAATTTAACAGTAAGATCCTCAACCACCAACAAATTAATCGGCCATAAAAACCCTAGGATCCTCAATTTGCCACACACTTCACCCATCAGAGGCCAACTATGCCCATTCTCCGCACGTCATCTCTGATCGGAAGCACGTAAGGAAAGAGATGAGCAACTGACGAAAATCCCAAAATTCAAGGTACCATTGATAATCAAGAAGTGAAAACATACTACCTGAATCAAGTGGTGCACAGACAGGCTCCTGATTCAGCTGTGGACAAGCGTAAGGCGGTGTCCCATCTACGGCAGGTCTAATATGAGCACAACGTCTAGATGGTTTCGAAGCACTACCCACACTACTCCTATCCCGACGTCAGCTGTTCAGACGGGGACCTCGCTTCATTGGGCTAGCTGGCATCACATGCCCTCCAAAATGGTTAAAATGGCCCTAAGCACTATGGGGCTTAACATCTGAGGTCATTAGTCCCCTAGACTTAGAATTACTTAAACCTAACTAACCTGAGGATATCACACACATACATGGCCGAGGCAGGATTTGAATCTGCGATTGTAGCAGCAGCGTGGTTCTGGACTGAAGCGCCTGGAACCGCTCGGCCTCAGCGGACGGCAAATGCCCTCCATCACAACAGCGATAATATCGCCTAGCTTTAGGCTGAAAGGGCGGGACACATGCTGAATGCCTGACATCCTCATAAGCATGAGGGACAGGATTATTGGTTTCCTTATGGCTTTCATCGGCAATTCTCAGCACCGCATTATAAATTACTAGTTCATCCAGTTCCACCATGTAAGTAGGCTTATTAGAAAATAGGACGTTCGTATCATGCCCCCTAAAATATTCTGAACAACATCTAAGTGACCTGAAGCTCCGGGGCAGCCACAGCAGCGTGAAACCTCTCAATATAGTCAACAAAACTTTCGCAGGTCGATTTTATAAGCCAAAAATGCTTGTGCTGAAGCTCCCATTTAATTCGAGAAGGCAATTTAAGCTGTATTAATCGCTTCCACCAGTCACTCAGGAACCTTGATTGAACAATACTTCCAAAAAATCCTATTTAACAATTGGGGGGGGGGGGGGCAGGTAATAGGTGTCGTAATTCCATAATGACTCTTTGCGAAATCCGTAATGCGTCTGCATGATATTCAGAGCGAACTGTTAACCACAAAAAGCTTTCGACTTGGGGCAGCTCGTTCAACAGAAATATCAGAAACTTCACGCAATAAAGAAACTAGGCGGTTAGGCAGTTCAGCATACTCTTCGCCAACAACCCTACTTGCCGAGAACTTTCCCACTTCAATGGTGTTTTTCGAAATCTATCTAGTAACTCCAACCTCATACTGAATAATAGCTCTACCCTGTTCCAACCCACCGACACTAACACTGACACTAACAACTTTTTGACTTGATTAAGAAACCGTCAACCAAACTAAAGTGATTCACAATTAACTGTAGTGATTTTAAATAAGAGACTCGGTTTCCCCAATGCGCAAGTTGCTCTTGCACGCAACACAGCTGCCACGGGCAGGCTGACTATCCTTAAAAAATGTCATATGTTGAGTCAGTTCTACAAGAGCTGAAGAGTAACGATTGATTGCCGGACTTACCTCACCAGTACTGTCAGGGACGGCGTTAACAAGACGCTCAACAGCAAAACATAAGCCAATTGCCAATAACACACATTTTCCTCGGTTGATTTACCATGAACTTTCATATTCCAGCTGATCATGGCGAAGAATCGCTATTCCTGGGCACGTCCAAGCCTCCATGGTAGAAGTGTGTTTACCTGCTACAGCACAATTCTTAACAGCTAATATTGGGAAGCAGCCACCAATGAATAAAGGTATCTGGACTCAAAATAAAATCATCTCCATCACCAGAGCACACCACGCTCCGCTATCAGCTTAAATGGGAAACTGCACCCTCTTAAGCGGCCAGAACGGTTTATAGGTACCACTGGGCCCAAAGGATTTCAAGTGCTTCGACTTAATACACATAATTTATGAAACAATCTTCGTTACAAATTACATAAACTTCGTCTTAATATTTAATGTAAGGAGAGAAATACACTGTCACAAACAAAGCAAGTACCCCAAGTAACAAGCTACTTTTGAAAAAAAAATTATAAGCACTTATGATATTAATGATTAACAATTTTAACAAGGAAACTGAAGGAAAAATATAACAGAAAACGTGAAGCGTAGAATAGGCTTACCAACAGTAGCAAAATGGAGAATGCATTGCGCGGAATCAGCACTTTGATTGGTTACGTACAAAATATGCGTTCCCGCACTCCTTGAATATGGAATGCAAATGTCTTAAGGTTCCCTTTTAAACTAACAATAACTAATAATATCATGATGCTACGAATAGCTGGAGACCGTGTTTACGACTTTCCTACTACCTTGTTACATGAAAGTAATCGTTACAAAGAAAATACAGAATAGACTCAAGGAGATAAGGGCTCAGAAGATTAAAATAACCCGTATCTAAGAAGTCTCTCGTACATTTGTCGAATTATTGGTCGTACTGACATACCCTGTTAACACGATTGTTTGCAAGCTTGCTAACAGTAGCATACAAATTGAGATATTCGTTTGTGCGACGCCTTCAGCTGTGTGATAGAACCTCCCCTACCGCCCAGTGGCCGTTTACAACGGCATCTCCACCACCATCACTGTTCCCACCCCTAGAGCCTCAAGCGCACAGGTATAGGCCAAGTTACTTTGGGCACTCTCTACCTCGTGTAGTGGGAAATAGCAAAGTATAATTAAATACTTTCTGGCAGTTACTCATTTGCAAGAAAAGTATGTTTCAAGTTTTAAGAAATTACTGTTTCCGTTGTAACGGAAAATTTAATGACAGAAAATGAATGACCGTTTATCTTACAGAAAACATTTAGGCCGAACTGCAAGCTCGTCACCTTTTTCGAATATTCGAATTGTATGTACCATGAGAAAACTGAGTCTGAACGGAGTGCATGACATGTAGTTCCCTGACCTGAATGTGGGAATCGCACGCCGAGGAAAGTTGCTCGCAGACAACAAAATTCGTGAGAAGTTGAAGCTCCAACTGCGCTTCTGCCCGAGGGAGGACGTGTCCCAAGTTTCCCTCACCCCTGCACAGTACGCGATGGAGGGGTGCTGACATGGAAGCACGAATCTGGGTCACACCAGCTATGGCGAAGAAGAACGTCCTTCCCACGCTGATAAAGACTCGTCCTCACAAATAGGTCGCAGTAGGTTTGTCGTTCGCATTGAAGACGACATGATCAAGTCCCATTCACATTTATCAGCCGGACACCGAGTGCAGCATATATTGAAAGGAAAGTTGTGCAGAATATTTGTATTCTATTCAAGAATGCTACCTGGTGAAGCTACTGACTGCTCCTTTCTGTTTGTGCTCATTCTTTCTCATTTCTGTACTTGTGTGATGTGTGTGATGCGGAAAGTAACTCTTTTTGTAATCATCTGATAGCAGACCTACTCGAGATTTTAAATGACAAAATCCTCTAAGTTGTTTGACTGCGTGATATTACCCCAGAAACTTCACTGATCGACGTTTCGATTCCACTTCTGGGACGTCCTTCAGTGCTCTACTGGGGTTCGCTGGCCGGAGTGGCCGTGCGGTTCTAGGCGCTACAGTGTGGAGCCGAGCGACCGATACGGTCGCAGGTTCGAATCCTGCCTCGGGCAGGGATGTGTGTGATGTCCTTAGGTTAGTTAGGTTTAATTAGTTCTAAGTTCTAGGCGACTGATGACCTCATAAGTCGCATAGTGCTCAGAGCCTTTTGAACCATCTACTGGGGTTCAAAATCATGTAGATGAATGAACCATTAGAGACTGAGCGGAAGTCGGACTACACACGTATGGATAGACATCGAACATGCCCTTGCCCGAGGATTCACTCCGGAATTCGCATTAAGCAATTTAGGAGAGCTATAGTAAATGTTAATCTCGATGGTCGGACGTGGACTTAGATCACTCACCTCGTAACTCCACAAGATCTTCCAGGAGGAATGATCAGTATTCAGGGATTATTAGTCGAAGCAAAGGGATCTAGTTTACATAGTCTCTAAAACGAATATCAGATTACTTATGAGCATTTGTTCAGCAGATGAGATGTGTTTCGCGGTAGCGAAGGTGAACAAATAGTTAACGTTCTTAAGATATGAACATTAGAGCCAACGTTTACGGTAATTTTTTCCTTGTTTTGAGTTAAACTACCACCTCAAAATGTGGAAAGCGAACAACTTTCAGCAGAAAAGATTTTTTTCACTGTATCGGAGATTGAAAAGTGCTCATAGCTCATAAGTTATGCGTTTTTAAGCCCATGTTACTAACTGTTTTGCTTCGAATCACGGAATACATAGCATACCTCTAGGACATCCTGTATCGCTCAAACAGACGTTAACCACAACACTGTATTCGTCGGTTCTCTGGTGCCATAGTTTGACAGATGACGATTTTCGATGGCTTATCAAAATACACTGCATATCACTATTGTAAGACTATCCACTCCATGACATTTTTCATTATGTTTTTTTAGTTCATTTTCTCTTGTTTCCTAATGTAATAATGCAGTTCAACAAAACGAAATGGGATGTAGACGGAAAAGTAAGTTGACAAATTTTTCCTCGTCTTGTTCAGTCACGTAAGCACTCAAAATACAAGCTTAACTTTGAGAAACTGTCTAAAAAAATGTGGGTTTCATAAATTCATAAGATTTATTTCCACCTAGATCAAATATGATTCTGTTTCGTACAGTGGTTGTTGTGGAGGCCAATGAAATAGCCCTCCCCAACAGCTTTTCGTAATGCACATAAAACACGCATTAAATTGCTCTAGACGCCGACAAAAATATCGCAGCACCAAATAATTAATGTAGAGTAATTAAATTTCCGGAAAAATTGGTCTGTGTAACATACCTAAGTATTTAAAATTACAAGATCACATGTTAATGTAAACTCGAGATAAGCCGGAGGAAATGTTAAGTGCTGGTACACTAAAAACCGGTGTAACCGATAGACTGTTGAATGTAAGTACGCAAACTTCCATACATTGTGTTGTACAGGTGTCGGATGTCACTTTGTGGGATGGAGCTCCATGCCCGTTGCACTTGGTCTGTCAATACAGGGGCGGTTAACGCTGTTTCTGGATGATACTGGGGTTGTCGTCCGATGATGTTCCATATGTGCACAATCGGAGATGAATCTGTTGACTGAACAAACCAAGGCAACATGTCGACAGTCTGTAGAGCGTGTTGGGCTACAATAATGGCAGACGGGTGAGCGTTATCCTGTTGGAAAACACCCCCTGGAATGCTGTTCATGAATGGCAGTACAACAGATCTAATCACCAAATTTTGCTGTCAGAGTGCGAGGGATAACCACGAGAGTGCTGCTGCTGTCATAGGAAATCGCACACCACACGATAACTGTAAGTGTAGGTTCAGTTTGTCTAACATGCAGACGTGTTGGGTCCAGGTCCTCAACTAGCCTCTTTCTAACCAACACACGGCCATCACTGGCATAGAGGTAGAACCAGCTTTCATTAGAAAGCACAGCAGACCATCATGTCCTCCAGTGGGCTATCACTTGGCACCACCGAAGTCGAAAATGGTTGTGGTTTAGTGTCAGTGGAATACAAGCTCGAAGCTTAATTTGTAACAGTTGTATCATTGTACCAAGCACTGCTCAGATTGCTGCTGTACGATGCACCAGAACCATTCGCAGGACACGGGGGGTCTCCCCTCTCGATAGTGCCACGTGGCCGTTCGGCGCCCGATCTTATGACCGTACATTCCTGTGACCCACGCTGCCAGCGATCATGGACAGTGGCTACATTCCTGCCGAGCTTTTCTGCATTATCGCAGAAGGAACATCCAACTTCTCGTATTCCTGCTACATATTCTCTCTCAAGCACACTGAGGTGCCGATAATGGCGTCTTATTCATCTTAAAGCCCTCCATCACTAACACCAACTCCCTTGTCCAATATCAAAGCTAATTAACGCTCAAGACCGTTAAAGCGTATGTTTTAAGCAAACTTTGTTTGCGTCTTCATAGTGGAACTACTAGCTCCACCCTTATGCGACTGGAGTCAAACATGAATAGACATCGTCTTTCAGATGTAGAAGCACGCATACCGACTTTCGTTTATGTCGCTGTTTCCTTTTCCGTCGGCGAATAATAAATAACGACTACTGCCATAAGAAGTCTCAAAAAGCGTCACACTTCCACCTTCTCAGACACTTAATTCTGCTTCCAATCGCACCCAAGTGGAATAAAAGAATGTAAACAGAGAAACAGTTTGATATACTGTTCAGACGTCTCTAAATAAACTTTATATGATATACTAATATGTAAAAATAGCAGACGATTATGTGTACATGTAAAGTGAAGATAGGTGTAGCAAAACGAAAACAAAGAAACAGGAAGTTTAAGCACCAAGATGTAGGTGTTACCAGTCAGTGAGTGGTAACTTCACCATACGGCTCACTGCACGCCTGACATCCTTACACTTTTATAATACATATATTGAAACACAGTAATCACCAATGGCGTCACCTCTGATCTGTCTAGGAGCTCAAGACGCTGCTTTTTTATGTGCATTATGGCTGCTTTGACTAGCATAATTTGTGAGGTACTGTTGCAGAAATTTTCATCGTAATGAATACCGACTGGTACGTGAAAATAACGTATGTCTTGCAGCATGATTCTCCATTTCCATCTACATATAAGAGTATACGCCACAGGGCAAAGTGGAGAGTAGTTCTTGCTAATGTTATCAATGTCATGTCCGATTGCTATCGTATATCGGGCGAGGGAATAATGATTATCTGTATAGCTCTAGAATCGACATAACGTAATGTATATTCGTCTCGTGAACTCTCGCAGGGTATTTGTGTACGGTGGTGGCAGCATAACGGTTGCACGATTTTATTCGAATGCAGGTTCTCTGAATTTACCCTAGCTGGTATCGCGAGAGCTACATTGTCTGTCTGCCAAAGATTATCAGTTAAGTTCCCCGAGCATTTCTGCTACACTTTCGCAAATTCTGGCCCGGCTTATTACGATCCGAGCAGCAGGCCTCTGTACTCGTGATATGTCTGTTGTCACTCCTAATTTATAAGGATTCCAAACATTGCAACAATAAAATTATGCGTATCAGCTTGTTGTAAGATATTTACTATACACATGTAATACAGTTTCCCATATGCCTTTCAACAAGTCTGCCTCCTGTGTTTCATGTGATCCTCCCATTTGATATATTTTGTTAGTACTATACTGTACACTTACACAATGTGATGTGCTAAAGGTTTCCACCTCTCATCTTGTAGTCAGATACTACCCAGTATTTTCTGTTCGTAATAGGAGTTGTCTTACATTTACTAACGTTTAAAGAGAGCGTTCAAGTGGATATTTTGTCCAAGTCGCTGTGCAATTTCTTATGATCGTTCAGCACGATTGTTAGCTCTACATAATAGAATAGTCAGCAAGACTGGTTGTAAGGGTACAGCCGGTCTTTTAAAGCGGGGGTGTGTAAACTGGTCCTATAATCTGACAAAAATTAGACGCTCTAATTGGTGAGACGATCTAATTGGTCATTCTACTCTTATTTTATATACGTTATGAAACAGTTTTGGAAAAAGTAGTCACCTAACATGGCCCCATCTGATAAATCGTTGAAAACATTAAAGCTCCTATCCTTGGGACACACCAAAAATATTTTCCCATTTCTGTTTAACATCCGCTGTCCATTATAATATCCTGCAGTCTACTAGTCAAACATTCTTTGAGTCAGTCACATATCTGCAAAGACACTCCATTCGATCATATCTTGATTAGTAGCCGATGAAGTGTTGCATTGCAGAATGCCCTTTGGAAACCTGGGAAGGTGGAAGCTACCTGTCCACCAGTTGTTTGCAAGATGTCGAACATTAAAAAGGCGCCCGCATCTCGTGGTCGTGCGGTAGCGTTCTCGCTTCCCACGCCCGGGTTCCCGGGTTCGATTCCCGGCGGGGTCAGGGATTTTCTCTGCCTCGTGATGGCTGGGTGTTGTGTGGTGTCCTTAGGTTAGTTAGGTTTAAGTAGTTCTAAGTTCTAGGGGACTGATGACCATAGATGTTAAGTCCCATAGTGCTCAGAGCCATTTGAACCATTAAAAAGGCAAGCTGTGTTTCGTACAGGTGTTTTTCCTGAATTCCTCTGATTCTTGGAGAGAATGCTGCTTCAATCCAGGAACGTCAAAGTTTGAGCTCAGAATGAGCTCTAGGATAAAGTAACTGACACAGGTTACCAGTAATGCTCAGTAATTCTGTGCAACCGAATTTTAGCCCTTTTGTAAAAAAGAATGTCCTGCGCTCTTTACGCGTCACATGTGATTTCCATTACGGAAGAGACTCTCGATGTACACTCCTGGAAATTGAAATAAGAACACCGTGAATTCATTGTCCCAGGAAGGGGAAACTTTATTGACACATTCCTGGGGTCAGATACATCACATGATCACACTGACAGAACCACAGGCACATAGACACAGGCAACAGAGCATGCACAATGTCGGCACTAGTACAGTGTATATCCACCTTTCGCAGCAATGCAGGCTGCTATTCTCCCATGGAGACGATCGTAGAGATGCTGGATGTAGTCCTGTGGAACGGCTTGCCGTGCCATTTCCACCTGGCGCCTCAGTTGGACCAGCGTTCGTGCTGGACGTGCAGACCGCGTGAGACGACGCTTCATCCAGTCCCAAACATGCTCAATGGGGGACAGATCCGGAGATCTTGCTGGCCAGGGTAGTTGACTTACACCTTCTAGAGCACGTTGGGTGGCACGGGATACATGCGGACGTGCATTGTCCTGTTGGAACAGCAAGTTCCCTTGCCGGTCTAGGAATGGTAGAACGATGGGTTCGATGACGGTTTGGATGTACCGTGCACTATTCAGTGTCCCCTCGACGATCACCAGTGGCGTACGGCCAGTGTAGGAGATCGCTCCCCACACCATGATGCCGGGTGTTGGCCCTGTGTGCCTCGGTCGTATGCAGTCCTGATTGTGGCGCTCACCTGCACGGCGCCAAACACGCATACGACCATCATTGGCACCAAGGCAGAAGCGACTCTCATCCCTGAAGACGACGCGTCTCCATTCGTCCCTCCATTCACGCCTGTCGCGACACCACTGGAGGCGGGCTGCGCGATGTTGGGGCGTGAGCTGAAGACGGCCTAACGGTGTGCGGGACCGTAGCCCAGCTTCATGGAGACGGTTGCGAATGGTCCTCGCCGATACCCCAGGAGCAACAGTGTCCCTAATTTGCTGGGAAGTGGCGGTGCGGTCCCCTACGGCACTGCGTAGGATCCTACGGTCTTGGCGTGCATCCGTGCGTCGCTGCGGTCCGGTCCCAGGTCGACGGGCACGTGCACCTTCCGCCGACCACTGGCGACAACATCAATGTACTGTGGAGACCTCACGCCCCACGTGTTGAGCAATTCGGCGGTACGTCCACCCGGCCTCCCGCATGCCCACTATACGCCCTCGCTCAAAGTCCGTCAACTGCACATACGGTTCACGTCCACGCTGTCGCGGCATGCTACCAGTGTTAAAGGCTGCGATGGAGCTCCGTATGCCACGGCAAACTGGCTGACACTGACGGCGGCGGTGCACAAATGCTGCGCAGCTAGCGCCATTCGACGGCCAACACCGCGGTTCCTGGTGTGTCCACTGTGCCGTGCGTGTGATCATTGCTTGTACAGCCCTCTCGCAGTGTCCGGAGCAAGTATGGTGGGTCTGACACACCGGTGTCAATGTGTTCTTTTTTCCATTTCCAGGAGTGTATGTATTCTAAGATAGGAGCTAATTTCGCGAAGTATTCAACATAAAATCCTACTGAAATCCGTCTGGTTCTGGTGCCTTGTTCACTATAAGTATTACTACTGTTTTTCAATCCCAGAGAGGCTAATATCGGCATGTCTCATTTGTGAGTCCTTGCATCGATTCCAAACATGGGGATAGAATAGAATACTCTTGCGGCATTACATTCTTAAATGTAACTACTGTGACTTACGTAATTTTGAACGAGTGTCTAGAGTTATGTTAGGTTTGGTGTAAAAGTGATACTGAAGATGAATCCCTGGTCGTTTTTACAGCAAATTAATATGGAAGCAATGGATGGCGATAATTCTCACGAAAATCGTGAAGTCGACTTTTGGAAGTCCACAAATACTTACCTTCTATGTGAAGCAAATATCTTGTTCGATGTGGCATAATATTTCGCGTTACCTGTTGTTCGAGAACATGTTATGGTATTAGTGTAAAATTAACACATTTCGAAACAGGTGTCACACTGTCATCATAGTAGTACACAGGTAGGTAAAATCATTTCACCTTTACTGTATAATACATTGTAGCTTATGAGTAACTAGTGCAGTAATGACTTGTATTGGCACACTTCCATGGGCACAAGGACTAAATTGTTTAAATTTGTAACTCTTCTATATTCCTTTCTGTCAAATTTGATGGCGTATCAATATAAAACAGATCCTCATCAGTGTTTCGTGTTCCGTACCTCTATTATTAAAAAGGGAACCCTTATAGGATCACTTTCTTGTCTATTAAGGTTCCTTGTTCTCAGGAACGGGAGAGGTATTAAGTTGAAATTTATCGAAGTAAAATAATTAAGCTTCTAAATCAATGCAATAAAAAGATGCGGTTTAGTGTGTTACAGATTTCGATACCCGATAAACCACTCGTCAAACCCTGCAGATGAATTACGTGTACACAAAATTAAGTTGTGCACAACTGTCAGGGCTCGACTCCTGCTCGCATTTTTTTCCGGTTTTTGTGTTTTACTGCCTTGAAATGTTGTACAGGTAAACGTTCTCTACAGATTGTTCCGAAACTACCCTTCCACATTAATGCAGGAGGTAGAGAGCATCAAAACAAATATACAGGGTGAAACGAAATTCGCGCACTCTGGCTTCGCAGTGCAACTCCTCACATGCCAGCAACACAAAAATGTCTTTCACAAAATTTCGTCCTTCGAGTACATCCGACAGAAAAAGGAAGTTAAAGAGTGGCAATCTGGCAACACTGCAACCACATGTAAGGTAACTACCTGTGTCAGCACCTACGACTGGTGCTGTACGGTTGGTGCAGTGGCTGTAGTTTTGGGTTAGCATGCAGCAGGCCGATAGTTCGATCCTGGGTTGAGGCTTATGTTTTTTATTTGGTAAATGTAGTGCAAGTGGTACGGTATCTGGCATCTTAATCGCCAACAGGGGTTGCAGCGGGTCCTCTAGGAAACACTTGCAGTTACATACTGCAATCGTAGAAATGGAAAGTTGGTCAGCTTTGAAAGAAGCCCTTTTCATGTCATGGAATTTCACAATTACCTCATCCACTAGATGCGATATCTGTTTTATTTGTATCCTCCTCCAATGGTCCCAGAGATCAGTAGCAACTATTATTCTTGCCTCTTTCAGGTCCGTACATTTCGTTAGGACCAGACGTTACCAGTAGGACTACCAACGTGCTTTGCGAATAATGTCCAAATTCGATTACTATTTGTATGCCTTTCTAGACTGAGTCTGGTAATTGCATGCTGTTTAGTACGTATTTCAATGCATTATTATTATTATTATTATTATTATTATTATTATTATTATTCTATCGATGGGATTGTGGAAACATCACGTTTATTACCGTTAGGGACACAGTGTAATGCGGAACGGAACATTTCACAAATAGCGATGTCGGTGTGAATCATGCAGAACAATGTCTCTCAAAGGGGTAATGCGCATTACATGGAACAGGAGCATCTTTAGCATCTCAAACTGATTGTTTTTGTAGTAATTCTGTCCTATGACAGATCATTTGCTTCAACTATCTATTTCTTATTTGTCTAACCACATATTTGTTACGTTCAGAGCTACAAAATGTTTTAAATTTAGGATACATATGACGTATGGAACGGCGTATATTACAGTATGAAATGTCGGAATGAAATTAGCAAATAAAAAAAAGCCATAACCCACGATCGAACCCACGACCTCCTGCATGCTAACCCAAAACTATCCTCTGCACCAGAATTAACAACTGCTAACAAAGTTAATTACCAGATATGTGGTTACAGTGTTGCAGATTGCCACTCTTTAACATCCTTTTTCTGCCGGATGCAGTCACAGGACGTAATTTTGCGACAGATTTTTTTATCGTTGGCATATCAGGAGTCGCGCTGCGAAGCCCGAGTGCACGAATTTCTCTTCACCCTGTATTTAGTTATGGTACCAATGGTCCCTGACAGCTGTTTCTGATGATAGGAACGATTTGCGCGGGAGGCAGTTGGGCACGCTACTTACAGCAGCGGCATTCATATGAACTGCCTTGTACGCACGCCGTACACCGTCGAACCACTGTCGCGCCCATTCGGATACCCCCCGCATGTCCACAATGATATCAGTTGCGACGCCAGTTCCAGCTGCGAAGTCTTCCTCTGTTCCCACAACGGTTTCTTACACCATCTGCTTCGAAGGCCTCCAGAGGAAGAAATCCAGTCACGTGAGGTCAGGCGACCTGTGTATCCAGACCACAGGGCCACCTCGGCTGATCCATCAATTCCCAAAAGTGGCTCTCAGATGATTCCTCTCAGAAATGCTGAAATGAGCTGGTGCTCTGTCGACCTGGAAATCTTTATCAAACATAAAACGGTACGTCCTCCAGCAGTTCTAGCAACAGAGGTCCACGAAGATACGATATCTCAGAATGGAAGAATGTATTGTTCAATCAGTCTATCACCGTTGTTTTTATGCGGCGGTGATGTGTATGAATCGGTGTGTTTCCAATAAGATCTCAGAGTCAATCATCCGGAAAGAGAGCAGTCCTGAATGTAGGCACACGTCCCCAGTCAGCGACAACACAACAGCTTACGCCAGCACCGTTAACAAAATGTTCCGCAACATTGCAAACTGGCTTCAGAGACCATGTGTTCCTCATCGAAAAATATTGGTTTGGACGTCCTCTACCTCCTGTATTAAGCTGAACGAATAGTTTCGGAACACCCTGTAGATTTGCCATTACAACAAAATTTATTACAGCCACGGTAATACGTCGAAAGTATGTTTTACGGAGACAGCAGAATATGTATGAAGCGCAATGGCTGCAAACCTTAACGGCGAATGTGTTGTATGGCAGCTATAATTTCGCACCTTACAAGCACTCATCCACATACTTTGCCGTGATCTACAGCCACATTAGGTATTATTTAATACATGGTACAACTTATATATGAATATTTAAAGGAGACTGACATTGTCACATTCACCTTGTAAATAATAGTTAACGCTTATTGCATGAAAAGTGACGGAGTGTCTTATTATCATACTAGTAGAGGTTGGAACGACAATGGAAATGAAACGGCAGACGGAACTCAAGCCCTGGGCCGAAGGCTCACACAGGTGTGTTGGTCCTGCTTAAACGCAGGAAATAGCAGTACGGACGTTGTAGCACCTAAGCGCTGGAGCCGAACCGGACGGATTGTAAGTCGGAAACTACGAAAATATTGGACGCAGGTCAGAGGAACGAAGGACCGGCACCTCAGAAACCATGCAGGCTGGGTTATTTCCTACAATTTTTACTCAGAAGCGTACCATTGTACGAGTATAGGTTTTTCCTCATAAGCTTTCCGCGCTGGACGACAATAGACTAAAATATGGGTGGTCGGCGTTCGGAAGAATCTGTAGACAGGGAGAATACTCCGTGGTTTCGGGAATATGATTCGTTTTCGGAATTACGATGGTGGGGAGCCGAGCCTTACTGGTAGGCTAGGGGTGGAGAGAAGAGAGCATACGTTGTGAGCGCTCGTGTGTGATGGTTGCTCGACATCAGCTTCTGTTGGTACAGACGGACTTGCTGTCTTGCTCTCAGGAGAGTTTATAGTTAGAAAGGTTAGGAATTGTGCTGTTGCGAACCTATACGATTCTCGACTTCACCTCCGAGTTGGAAGCCGTCGTTGAGTACGCTGCGTTCAGTAATCGAGAGCACTTCCTCTGCCTATACTTACGTTGAGACGTCATCTGAACTTCGTCCTTGTGGTAAGGAATTCGCGTTTCTCGTCTGTAGAACACAGACAGGAGAAGAGAGTATTAGAGTATATTAGCCAGAGGACGCCTTGTGCCGTCCTAGTTTTTGAAAGTTTAATTGTGGCTGGAGTTCTTCCATCGTCGCAGACGAGTGCGAGAGCCATCACTTCGACGCACCGGACGCAGTACATACTGTGATATCGAAAATTGCTTCGGCTTATTAGGGCTCTAAAAGCTAAACAGCTGTGATCATTTTAGTTTATTTCCACTGAGGTTCCACACCACCGTAGATCACCTCTGAAAGTAGTCTCTCCTAGAGTTTGGTATATAGATGATGTCAGTTATTTCGTATTATTGATATTAGACTGTGCAGTCATAATAAGGGGCAGAGTTAGGCAATTGATTAATAATTTCTCTTAGGATATGTGATCTTTGTAATCTATTTTTTTTAATCTGAAGTAAATATATAAGCAGGAACAACGTTTATCATTTAGCGGGATTACTTGCCTTCATTATTCATTCATGTTTTGACTGTAATTTATAGAATTAACAGATCATAAGATCTGCTTCAGGGGGTAGTCAGACAGGGCAAAATCTTCATTTTAGCGTTATTATTTTCCGTTGCTCGCATTCATTTTACACATGCTTGGAATGTAACGTGGAGTGTAGACTGTAAAAATAACCTGGCACAACCTCTTACTACAGCTCAAATGTGAAGCAGTAAAACTGCACTGAATGTAAGAATTAAAATATCAACAATTGTCCACCCCTCTAACGAGAGTATGCGAACAGGAAGTCGCTACGGAATTATATAACTTGTGATACAAAGGGTAATAGTTAACAGCCTGAGATCTGCGTCTGAACGAAAGCCCAGAGAGGGGTAATAGTAACCGATTTGACGCATAGCATGGATAAATCAGCCATGCACGTCGATCGAGACGTGGTTGAATGTATCGCTCTGAAATCGTGATCGAAATAACCTCTAGTGGCTCAGACTAAGAAATGCAATCGCATGACGGGTTGAGAGTCTCTTCCAACTTTTGTTGATTCGGACGCCTCGCCACACCAGACGTTTGCCGGCAGAAGAGGGTCTTACAGCCAATGTAACTGGGGTGGTGGCTACAATCTGTTACGGTCAGCGATAGCCAGCGTACCCGCTTAGGGGTTGGGAACACTGAAGATACGCGAATTTTGCGAACGCGGGAAGTCTGGTATCCGAGGTACCGTAGTTTTATGTTCTAAGAAACAAGTCGGAACCGGTACAGAATTTCGCCGTCTTGCACCTTATTAGCACTAATTAATTCTCAGTCCAGAATAGTTTCTCCACCCCTACCAATCAACAGTTGTCTATTCAGGCCTCGGTCGACGAATACACGCTTCCAATGTGCGTTCACCGCGATGTCGCCAAACACGGATGCGACCATCATGATGCTGTAAACAGAACCTATATTCATCCGAAAAAATTACGTCGTTTAGCCATTCGTGCACCCAGGTTCGTCGTTGAGTACACCATCGCAGGCGCACTTTTCTGTGATGCAGCGTCAAGGGTAACCGCAGCCATGCTCTCCGAGCTGATAGTCCATGCTGCTGCAAACGTCGTCGAACTGTTCGTGCAGGTGGTTGTTGTCTCGCAAACGTCCCCATCTGTTGACTCGGAGACCGAGACGTGGCTGCACGATCCGTTACAGCCATACGGATAAGATGCCTGCCACCTCGACTGTTAGCGATACGAGGCCGTTGGGATCCAGCACGGCGTTCCCTATTACCCTCCTGAACCCACCGATTCCATATTCTGGTAACAGTCGTTGGATCTCGCCCAACGAGACCAGAAATGTCGCGATACGATAAACCGCAATCGCGATAGGCTACAATCCGACCTTTATCAATGTCGGAAACGTGATGGTATGCATTTCTCCTCCTTACACGAGGCATCACAACTACGTTTCACCAGACAACGCCCGTCAACTGCTGTTTGGGTATAAGAAATCGATTGGAAACTTTCCTCATGTCAACTCGTTGTAGGTGTCACCACCGGCGCCAACCTTGTGTGAATGCTCTGAAAAGCTGTTTATTTGCATATCACAGCATCTTCCTGTCGGTTAAATTTCGCGTCTGTAGCACGCCATCTTCGTGGTGTAACAATTTTAATGGCCAATAGTATATATCTGTTGCTGCTTGGAATGCAGGTTTTCTCTGCGAATTTCATTGCTGAAATCTTCTCGGGTTATCAGTCGAGCCGAAGCATCATGTTCTCGCAACGCCTCGACGAGTTTCCTGGCCTTTATCTTCAGGCGAGTCTTCTCCCTTAGGTTAATGTTCAGCGGAGCCGACTGCCATTCGGAAAAGCCGGGTTCGATTCTCGGTGCTGTTATGAATTTTTTGGGGTGGGCGGACTGCAACGTAGCGCACTCAGGTTCTCCATGCCATTTGAGGTGCTACTTGACCGTGTGGTGGCGGCATCAAGCTTTCTATCTCGACATTGGCCGAGATTGTGATGTTCGGCCTCCACACCGCATCCGCATAATACGAGGGGCGTTTGAAAAGTCCGTGCAAAGTCCGAGGGATGGCACCACCGGCGCGTATCGAGGTCATGTTCAGTTAGCAGCATCTTCAGAAAGAACGCACACCCCGTTTGTCATATTGGTCTGTTTCTTTGTGTTTGGCATTCGTGTGAATCAAGGAAGTCGAGTGATTGTGAAAAAATGGACGAAAAAGAATTTATTGTGGGTACTAAACATTACTTTATGAAAGACAAAACGCCTCAGGAGACGAAAGAGAAACTTGATAAACATAGTGACTCTGCACCTTCCATTAGAACAGTTTATTAGTGGTTTCAAAATTTTCGGACTGGCCATATGGGCACAAGTGAACTTTAACGTTCTGGACGCCCTGTGGAGCTTACGACTCCAGAAATCGTTGATAACATCTATGATCTGGTGATGGAGGACAGAAGAGTTAAGGTGCGTGAGATTGCTAGTGCTTTGGGCATCTCGAATGATCGGGTACGGTACATTATAATTTGCATAAACATTTGGACATGAGAAAGCTACCTTTAAGATGGGTTCCGCAATTGCTCACACTTGACCGTAAGCTGAATCGTGTGAAGTGTTTGCAGCTGTTCAGGAAGAATCTGCAGGACTTTAAGGGTCTTTTCGTCAATGTGGATGAATTATGGGTACAATACTGTTCTTCTGAGACCAAACAACAATCAGAAGTATAGGTTACCATGGGAGAATCTGCACCAAAGAAGGCAAAGACCATTCCTTCGGTCGGAAAGGTTATGGCAACTGTCTTATGGGATTCGCAAGAGATTATCCTGATTGGCTAGCTGGAAAAGCGTAAAACTATTACAGGTGACTTATTAATCGTTATTGGGCCGTTTGAAAACCGAGATACAAGGAAAACACCGGCGATTGGACCACAAAAAGTCCTTATCCATCACAACAATGCACCAGCACACACCTCAGCAGTTGTGGTCGCAAAATTAATGGAAATATGATTCCAACTCATTTCACATCTCATCTATTCTCCAGACTTGGCTCCCACAGACAACTGTTTGTTCCCCAATTTGAAGAAATGGCTGGCAGGACAAAGGTTTTATTCAAACGAGGAGCTGATTGCAGCAACTAATGGGCTTTTTTGCAGACTTGGACAATTCCTATTATTCAGAACTGATCAACAACAGCGTTGCATGAAGTGTGTAAGTCTAAAATGAGACAATGTCGAAAAATAAAGGATTACCCCAAACAGGTATGTAGTTTTTATTTTTGCATGGACTTTTCAAACGCCCCTCGTACCATTGGCTGATGGAGGACACGGCAGTTGGTCGGACGTGCTTGGCCTGTTTGTGGTCAGAACAGTGGTGCTTGTCTTCAAGTGAAGCGTCGATTTCACATTCAGTTCGTTCCTTTTTAGCCTCTGGACAGCAGACTCCTGTCAAGGTTAAGATGGATGGGTCAGTCTCTTGGCTATGTAAGAACAGTGTTGCAAGATGTTTACAACATGTGAAAAGCATTCTCTTCGGTCAAACTGAGAAGTCTGTAGTGACTCAGCACAGTATCAACGGAGGACACAAAGATGCCGTGCCGCAGCACGGATTCTGGGACTGGATCGTAAAACTATCAGTAAAAATAAGAATATACGACGATCTTGTCAGCACTTTCCATCTGAGGTCAGCAAAAATTAGTCAGCAGCGCTTTGATGTGAAAGCAGTGGAAGGAATAAGTAGACAGCAACAGGACTTGGCACCTGGTCCTCCCACCACCCTTTCAGGGTCCCTCCCACCACTGCCTACTTGTTGGGCCCTCTGAAGACATTTATGTGGTTCAGCAGCTATAAAGGAACTACGTGGGTGTGAAACCGATACTTTGCCTGAAGTCGATAGGTAAAAAACACATCTAAACGTAGTGACTATACGACACCACAACTCTGCTGAAAACTCAAGAAAAGTTCATCAGTATCTTTCGTTTATTTTGAAAGTAAGTTTTGTCCCTCTTCCTAAGATTCATTCAATATCTAATGTCGTTTTTATCGATTGTTTCTTATTTCCTTTTGACAGTTAACATAAACTTTGCAAATTATATTAATAATAATATATTTCTAAACTTTACAGCTGAAAGCGATTGATGAAACGCATTAAAATCAAATGTTATGTTTTAGCAGAATAGTTCTCTTACCATCTGTTCTAAATATGATAGAAAAATATACTCAAATATGCTCTGTAAGTCATCATTACCGAATTAATTTATGAATTCTTATGAATTGTTTGTAGAAGAATGTACAACAAACAGTAAAATCGTATGTACCTTATTTTCAACAGTAATTTTCTCTCACTTTTCCAGAAATCGTTGACGAAATGCAGAAGAACAAAGGCTTATTACCTGATGAGAGTTCAGTTGCGCAAAGGGTAAGTGTATTTAACAATTCCACAAGACTAAACATGCATTATTCTATTAAAAAGATTGTGGAAATCACTAAAGATGCTATCAAAATTAGAGCCGAATTTTTAAAGTTTAACTAGAGGTAGCCATAGATTTCGATATTGTGGTTGCATTTACAAACAGTTTTAATACTTAAGAGTCCAAGTATTAACTAATTCACGAAACTAGAAGCTCAATAAAATAAATTTGTTCGACACAATATTGAAATACTTACCTGTTTTACTGTTAAATGACTTTGCAGTATATAGAGTTAATGTTCACAATTGATGAGTTGCAATTAATCATCACACATCACAAGACTTTGTACCTCTAAAGATGAAAATGTGTTCATGTTTGATGCCTACCATTAAAGAACCAATTATAATGGAAAACATTTGTATTCTCAGTAGTAATGTCTGCTCTCAATTACTTAAACACCATATGCAAAAGTATTCTCAGTAATGTACTTCTTGAATTATATCGATAAAACATCAGTACATTGGGAGGTTGCAGCTTCTTGATGGCAGGTTCAAACATTTTTATGGCTGTT
Organism: Schistocerca piceifrons; assembly: GCF_021461385.2. NCBI lineage: Eukaryota > Metazoa > Arthropoda > Insecta > Orthoptera > Acrididae > Schistocerca > Schistocerca piceifrons. The sequence continues at coordinate 377,709,088 of NC_060139.1, forward strand.
TCATATGTACTTTATATAGTCCTGTGGACTCTTAATGGCATGTGTATCTTCTCACAGTTAGTCGTTTATGTGTATCTTCATTTCATTATCAGTTTCTTTGTGTGGATGAGGTTCTATTTGCTCATAATTTTATTTCCAATTCCTGAAAAATAAGCGAAAAGCTCTAGTTTTACATAACCCAAACCATGCAGTTATTTCACCCCAAACCACCCGATGGTTCAGAATGTGTGTGTCCACATTTCACTTTCCTCTATGTTCTACTAAAAGCTGACTTCAATGACATGTTACTTGTAAATCATTTGCATTTGCAGCTCATCTTGAGTCATGGCGATAAAATTAGGAAGCAATGACACATGAAAAATCAATAATCGTTAGTGATGGTAGGTAACATTAACTTGTCTGTTGCAAAAGTGAACTTCATATTACTGTCAGGTTGCAAGACAAGACGTTAAAATGAATGCGATAAAAGCAAGCCACGCTATATGAGTAATTCGATCTGTGATAAGACTTCTAACTTCAAGAATTGGCAATACTTGTGAAATTCTCGATCAACTGTAAAAAATTCAGGCCTACCGCAATGAGAGAAAGAAAAGTGAGATAGCAGTGTCACGATTTCAAGACATTGCGTTAAAATTTTCACGATGGGCAGAAAATTTGTATACCTAATGTTCGGATTGATCATATCGTTGCGGGTGTAAATGCAGAACTGGAATAGAATCATCAATAAGGTAAGAAGTATTTACCTATAGTTTCCATAAATTTATATGTTTCCATTTACCTGGGACTCTTAACTGACACACCAAGCTTTCACTTATATTCTCGATGGATGCCTCAGCTGTACTTTTGCATGCACCTGCAAGCGCCACAAATGCAGTTACAATATTTGGGTGGGAGATATTTATCATATCCGTTATGTTAATATTGTGTTCTCTGATTTCTGTTTTCCTTGAAATCTCAGACTGAAGTGAGTCTAAACAATATCAGGAACGTGGGAAACTTGAAATCACGCTGAAAAACTAAGCCCCTAATAAAATTTATATAGAAGGTTTACATAAACGTTTTGAGGAATCTTGTGTTACCATGTAAGAAAAGTTAATTGTTTAATCACTATAGTTACGCAATCCATGTATTCAGAATCGTCAAAGCAATTTCGGCATGGAATGCAGGGTTTTTCAGAAAGATGGATCCCGTTGGATTAATTTTAGTTTCATAGTTTTTAAATTAGACGTTAATAACTTATGTACAGTGTCCATCGGTAGACCAGAATTGTTTCAATAGGTTGAACGTAAATTGGCTCTTTTGCCAGCCGCACAAACGTCATATGACGTGTGGTCAACAGATAATGGTGACCAGATAGTAAAAGCCAAGTCTCTTCCTATGCAACTTATGTAACTATTGCCATCCAAAAAATCAGGGCCAAATTGATAAAACGCACATGAGGACAGAACACCATGTCACAATAACGTTGACCGGTCAGTGTCGTGTTTAAAGATTTAGAGGTAAATACGTCCATATAACGTCATACCTCTACACCATAATACCCAGATCACTAGAACGATCATGTTCGACAGTGTTCTTGGGTGCATTGGGTACGCTCATGTGGCGAGAGATGTGTACATGTAATGCTGAAACTGCCTCGAGGCCTACCTCTTGGTGTTCTGTATGAAGGTATGAGTGTGTGTGAGTATTCCAGGGTTGCTGAGTATAACTTTTATATTTTCCCTTTGGTGCATACTTTTCACGCATTCATATGTAACTAGTTGAGTAAGGGTGTTAATAACCTTGCTTTGGAATGCCTTTACATACCATTGCCACCAGCATTCATTTATCCCAAAGAGAAGAATTTTCTTTATACATTATTTATCCTTCCCTTTCACTTGACTGCAAAAACAGAAATCGTTTTGTTTGTGTATAACTTTTCTTTCTTTGGTTTGTACTAAACTATGTAATTGATAGTGCGAGTCATAAAAACTAGTATTTCATCTAACTTCTCGTGAGTTTTCTGAGACACGTTTTTTGTTTCAGTGTTTTCAAGAATGCATGGCTAAAGAGATGGGACTGGTAAGTTAACACAGAGCACGCACTGTTTAAGTAATTCATATAAAAGGTTCACACAACAAGCTGCAGAGGATGGTTAATTGATAGACCAAGTCTGTAGGTTAATTTTGTTAATACATTATATAATGGTGACAACAAGCTGAACTGAAACATATCAGTGGAGAAATTCATATACAGCAACTGAAAACACAAAACTGAAAAGTGATCCAAAACAAAAACATATCAAATGTTCATCTTTAACTCGAAAATGATCACGTGGAACTAAAATTTTAATTTTTGCTGTTTGTTATTAGAATAAAAAGAACTATATATTACAAAATTTCATTGAAAGGTAGTATGCCATATTAAATTTAATGTTTTCCTTGTCATAGGAAATTAAGGTCATACTCATCTACACGAAAATTGCAGTACCTAACAAAGGTACTTATGTTCACAGTGAATTATGTTGCATGTATGAAGAGAAAAGGTGTGGTAAGAATGAAGGAAACAGTAACAGGAACGTGGTAGAAGACGCCGACTTAAACTAAAATTATTTGTGAACATTTTCAGTTGGATAAGTGAGAGTACATTGGATATTTTGAAGACAGACTATTAAAACAACAAAATCATAAATAAAATGAAAGAGATTTATGTTTGATTAACACCACACTTAATTCAACATCAGTTGCCATGGTTACTAACAACCAATTTTACAATCATTTCCCATTACTTTCAAAATTTTGCACTGTACAAGAAGTTGATCAGAAACACATATCCTCAATGAAAATAACAGCGTTCCAAAAGTAAAGCCAAGAGAGACAGGTAAAGCTATTCCAATAGAGAGATAGGAAATTGCCTATGGGGATAATTGTCTGGCAGTAGAGATGACAAAATGGAGGAAGCTACAAAGAAGGATTACACAATAGTAGTTTCAGAATACTTGCGAAAGTAGAAAAATCCACAAAAGTTGAATAGTTGAGTAACCATTCCCCTTAATAATAAAGCAGACAGGCTATATTTAATAAACTATGATTACATAAACAACACCTCTAATGTTCATGGCATTCACTTAAATTCCAACCAACTGCGAAGAAAAATCAAGCTTTTAATGAAACATATGAAAAGGCTTTAGTGCACACTGTATAGTGACCCATTTGCAAATCGTGAATGAAGTCATAAATTAGAGCCATTGTTGAGTATTAGTGCTGTGACTAGGTCAGAAAGCATTTAGGTAGAGCTTTGAAATCAGTTTCAACTGAGTTTGTTCTAACAGCCCTTTAGTGACAACATTGATTTAACCTATATTAGTAACTGATAATATAAACGTAACAGTGTCACAGATTTCATTAGACTTCATAAGCATAGCGATATTGAGTAACAAAAGAGGAGTAATTTACGCGAGGAGATCTCATTTCAATAAAAATATCCTCTGCAATTCATCAGGATGACTTTAGATATTTAAAGGTAGGCAAACTTGAGCAAACAAAGGAATAATCGAATCAGTGAGAACCCACCTCCCTTTTCGGGTAACATTACACAGTTTGAGTCTAGTGTAGGTAGATTTAAGCAAGGAAGTAATACAGCAACTTAATACAGCCAGCTTGAACGTGGGGCTGAACATGAATTACAATAAAACTAAATCAGTTTTCAGTGAACGCATTGGAAACATAGCATAAACTACCAATTATATCATAGTGCTAATTTGTAAGTTTTTTATATTTGAGACAGCTGAAGACAACAACAGAACGAACATTGAGAGTAATAAAAATAGGAGTAAAATCGGCATTTAGTGCTTGTAGTAAACAACAGTGTTTACAGAATTAGTTTATGATGTGACTTAAAAGTAAAGTTTATTACCTGTGACTTATCAATTACAACTACTGGCACTGAGAGACTTTTTATGTGAAAACAAATTATAAACTGAGGTTTACAATGTAGCTAACAAAGAGACATACGTTGGAAATTTCTAGGAGGGTTAGGAAAACATTCATATGGTCTGGGAGTTGGAATGGTAGGTATAATTATGACTGTGATGAAATGAAGTGCAGGTGGGAGGGACATTTAACCATGTGAATCAGGGTGTATGGTGAAATGTAGCTCTGTGGGAAATCAACAGATAAGAGCAGCCAGAACACCAACTTAACCCGAAGTGGGTAGATGTCATGAAACAGCAACAGTGGTGCCAATAACTGAAGCAGTTCTTCATACTTCAGTAAATATGAAGTGAATGATAATAATGATGAAAACAACAAAGATATATTTGTCAACACACCTCTTATATTGATATTTAACTATTTTCACATATTTCTTAGATATTTGTCTCATAGATCTGAATATTCCCATGGATACATACGTAAACTTCCTTATGAGTTCTGTTGTCATATAACCGAATTTTCATCATTTTCATTGGTTTTCCATCTTGATATTATTGGTTAAATCGGATATAATTTGTTTCACATTGTGAGATACGGTAACAAAAATCGTAGAAAACGCCAGAAGGCAAATGTAGAGCAGTGTTTATTTAAAATACAGCTGTAATCACTGTGAAGAAAGAAGGTATGGGGTAAGTGGATGACGACAGTATGTGTAGAATTTAAGTACAATGGAGATTTTATTTGCGGACCATTGAAATTTGAACACTAGAAATTTTTGATTTCATGAACTTCGCGTGGTTTCACATCATGGGTGTAAAGTATATCTGTAAAAGGAGAGACCCAAAAGCACGAAAACAATTTTCGCCAGATAATGTTTCAGGCAAGTTCCCCCATTCCCCGTCTCCCCCAAACTTATACTTGTATGGAAGTAAACACTCATTTATTGACCTTCAAGCTGCCATTTTTCTATGGTGGAACCATAGCTCTGCTCAGGAACCAGAAAATTTGCAAGCGTATTCAACACTGAGATCTATATTCTGAGAGAGACATTGAAACGTAACAACGAACTGGAATGTTCCTAGCTACAGTATTCTTTGGTACCTTTTGCAGGACTCAAAACCAGAGTTGGCCAATCAAACAAAATAGCATGCCCACCGAAAATTTTACCGTTTGCCATGGAAGATAACTGGTTCCAAAATAAACTCTGTCTGCTCCTACTTCTAAAGTTGGACACTTCAGAATTTGCTATTTTTAGATTTTGATCATCAACATAACTAATGATAATTTGTCAGTTCTGCAAGATACCTGGTCCATTCCATGCTCGATGCAACTTCTGCTGGCTGTCGATGCTGGCTTCTTCCACCCTCAGTCTTAATGCCACATGTCACCAAATGCACCAAGCACCAATCGTCGCCCAGTAATGTTATACACTAAAGTACCGCGGTAAACGCTCACATGTCATTGTTCAGTGTGGCACTAATCACTAACACTCAAGGTGGTGACCTTGATACAATGATTCAAACAATGCGTACTTTATATTCTTTTTAATATTAGTTTGTGACATAAAAATGGAAATTCTTTTTGTTAAAATACTTCAGAGTAAAGTATTAACACTGTTAAGAGTAAGCTATTAATTTAGCTGTTGACAAAAATGGGCTACTCATAAGGAAATAAAAGCAGTTATGGTTTACTGTAATTACGTTACTGCAGCTGCCGCATTAAATCTATTTTTGCCACAACGTTTTCAGTATTTTGGTTGGAGTCACTTCAGACCGTAACGCTTGAAATCTCTTGTATCAAATAACTGATGAAAGTTGTGAAAATTAGCTCCATGATGTGAAAAAGTATAACGAATCCACCCTGGTATAAATAACTTGACCAGAATCGCTAATTAACGTACGTGACAAGATCTCTCGCACAGTGTGCACATCACCCCATTTGCAGTTAATTTGTATAACTTCCTGTCCCCTCAAAACGCTATGTACTTTTACATGCTGGTTACGTTTAACGTACCACTGCTATAGTACACCACAACACGAATGGCTTTCGACTCAGTTTCCCAGCCTGGGATTACTATTTCACTGATTCATTTCTCTCTCTTCTTCAACGCTGAATTCCCTTGGAGTGCGATCAATTCATTTCCACTTTTTCTTCTGGGCCTCCTTTTTGGCCTCTAGTCGACGATCCCTCAAAGATGCTATGCGGAAATGGTCAGCCACCGTAATCCATCAATGCTGATCATGCATTTGCTGAAGATGATCTGTTAATTGCTTACGTTTTACGACCGACATCATCTGTGATGTATTGGTTCTGCATCGCTGCCACAGATCAGATCCGTGCTACTGTGATTAATTTGAGTACATTTTCAGGCTACTCGGAATTGTCTGAATGCGTCCTTCGTCCTGTGAACACGTCTCCGATCACCTTAAGCTCCAAAATATGGTTTGAAGCATTTGTTCACGTAACAGATCACTTTAACGTGATTTGCCAGCAAAACATAATTCGGAATGTACCACGTTGATTCGTTATTTCGTTTTTAACTATTTAGTTTCGGTCTGGTAGCGTGAAGCTCCGCATTGTGCATTCTTCCGCTTTTTTTTAGGCGGCGGTTACTTGACCTGAAAAGTGATAAGGAAGGCTGCAATGGATGTATGTGATTCTTCACAGTAACTTCCAATGCTTTCAGAAGTTACTGTGAAGAATCACATGATATCCATTGCTGCCTTCCTTATCAATAGGAACAACAGTGTTTAAAATAGCATGTGTATGTTCACATCTACATACCCCTACACACGTGGTCAGACATTACACGGTGCGTAGTGTCACTACTTGTCATCTCCTTTCCGCTTCCAATCACAGAAAAAGAAAACGGCGGTCCATATGCTTTCATACGAGCCTTGATTTCTCTAATCTTGTCTTCGTGGACTATGCTAGACGTATTTTGGTAGTTGCAGGATCGTTCTGAAATCAGACGCAGATGCACGTTCTCGAAACTATCTCAACACTGTTTCGGAAAAGATGGTCACCTTCTCACCAGGTATTACCGTAGTCGAACTTTCGGCTACCCTACAACCGACCTTACGTGCTCGTTTTATTTCGTATCACTTAGCAACGCCGTGACAGTCAAGCTGCACGCCACTAATACTGTTTTCGAACAATGCAGAACGCTTTTCCTGTTTATTGTATTAACTTATATTTTTCGATATTTAGAACAAGGCGCCCCTCACCATGCCAAATAGAAATTTCATCGCTGTCACCCTGCGTTGTGATACAATGCCGTGAACTTCAGCGTCGTTTGCAAACACCTCCATAAATCGACGGGGGGGGGGGGGGGGGGTATGGGGCAATCGCGCCTTCACACGGGAAGGAAGGTGGTTGAGGGCGAAAGAATCTGGAATTTTAATTCCAAAAGGATAAACTAAACAAGTCAACGTAAGTTGTGCACCCATGAAGGGAGAGAATAAGACAAAGAAAGAAATCATTCACTAAATCTGGTTTCTTACTGGAAATTGTTTACGGTGTTGTGAAACAATTGACAAGTTAAGTAATGGAGCTGGTCACCTTGGGTGAGTCAATATAGCAAAACTTGCTAGTGACAATGTTGCCAACTCAGCTAACATGCACCTACAAAACACTTGAAATTTAGCTACGTCAGCATGAAAGCCCCTACAGCAGCACTTAACCTTATAGTAAATACATAGAAATAAATGGGAGAATAGAATGGCCTAACTTTTCCTATACCGCAAGCTTGAACACCTATAGCAACATCCCCGAGAAAAACACTGTTTAGCAAATAAAGAATAAGCAAGACAGGCACTGCCTTTCAGATGCTATAATCTTTTGAATCCAAACATTGCACGTGTACACGTGGAAAATTACATGAAATCCTTCCCCCAATACTCCCTGTCCCTAGGATCTGTCATTAATACAATTCATATTCCCCTTCTTGCCACGCTCCTGTAAATTTTTTTTCTGCTTCGTCTGTAACGTCTTTTAAGTTTTCTCTCACCCCCTTTCCTTTCTCGGTTTGACGACAAACATTTTTTTCAATCAGACTGAAAAAACGTACCAAATCTCACTTTGGAAGTGAAGCAAGTTATCAACACTGCACACGCTGATTATCCAGTTTCGTCGTATTTCGCTCTGCGTGTCAGCATCTCTATTTTTGATTTAACTGTTACTTTTCACTACAACAAATGACTGCTTTCAAAACTGCTTTTATTGAGGAATAAATCGTGGTCGTGGCTTATGGGATAGGATAATATCACCTTCTCGATATCCGACCATAGCCGGTTTTCCTTTATATACTACAAAATCAAATGGCTCTGAGCACTATGGGACTTAACTTCTAAGGTCATCAGTCCCCTAGAACTTAGAACTACTTAAACCTAACTAACCTAAGGACATCACACACATCTATGCCCGAGGCAGGATTCGAACCTGCGACCGTAGCGGTCGCGCGGTTCCAGAATGTAGCGCCTTTAACCGCTTGGCCACCCCGGCCAGCTTATATACTAGAGACACACCGGCTGATACACAGCTATTGTCAATAATTAAAGCATTTGTATGTAATCAATGGTCCTACGATTTCCACTTTTTTTTCCAACAGAAGTTCCGACTACACCGTCAAGACATTGCTGAGCTGTGCTAGCTGTTGGGGGTCTCTCCCCGTACGCTCTCCTCTCCTCGGATAACGAGAAGTGGACAGATTTTAGTTATGCGCTCTGTTTGACATACATTTTGGAGTTATAACTCAGACTGTATTACATTGTTAACCTTAAAGACGTTTCCACGTCAAAAAGATGTATGTGTAAGTGTGAGATGTGAAAATAAGATGTCATTGATGAACGACATAGTGAGAAAAGGCTGACTACGTCCGAAAATGCATGGAAGTGGTGGGGCTGGGAGTGGGGGGAGTGAGGGTCCGGTGCGAGAAATTTTCGTGTCAAACGCTTGTCGGAAATCTATAAATACTGGACCGACCTGTTGCCTTTCACCCACGATTTGCAGAATGTCGCACCAGAAACAGAAAAGTTGTGTTTCTAACGAGCGATAATTTATACATCCATGCTGATTTGCGGGCGGAAACTGTCTTTCTCAAAGGCATTTTTTACTTCGAACTTAAAATTTGCTCAAGACTTTGCAGCAGTCTGGTGATACTGATGTCACGGATGTTCCTATTCTGTATAATTATCTTCTCCAGGATTACGAAGGGTCTCATTGCCTCCCCATACTTGGCTTCTGTTAGTGGAACAGAACGGATTTTCAGAATCCACAAACTCATCTCCCTATGTTTAAAAACCAAACTAATTTGATTAGGTTTTAAATTACTCTTATAGTGTCAGTTCTCCCAACTGGATCGAACAGATTTTAATCACGGTTTCGGAACGGTGAAATAAAAGACTGTTGAACTGAAAATTTGAGTCTCACAATGAAGTTTCCTTTGATGGATCAATTGAGAACACGAAGGTTCAAGCTTGAAGCTAGTACCACCACATTATTTTAATCTGTCGTTGGTGCTACTCTTAGCGGATATTCCATAAAAAAGTTGCAGTTCAGAGATACATCACGTTAGGAAAATCTTTCTGTCGTATCTGTGTGTAACAACCACACGAACAAGCAAAAACACTGGCACATGCACATAATATATTTGGGTAACTTACAAAACCAAACGAAGGTTTCCGGGTGGAAAACGTGCAGACAAATGATTTGGGATGTGAAATGAAGAACGTCCTGAGGGCTGTTCTGGGAACTAGAATTACTGGTCAGATTTCCTATATCTCAATTCGTTAATGACACTTGTCATAAATAATGTACACTCCTGGAAATTGAAATAAGAACACCGTGAATTCATTGTCCCAGGAAGGGGAAACTTTATTGACACATTCCTGGGGTCAGATACATCACATGATCACACTGACAGAACCACAGGCACATAGACACAGGCAACAGAGCATGCACAATGTCGGCACTAGTACAGTGTATATCCACCTTTCGCAGCAATGCAGGCTGCTATTCTCCCATGGAGACGATCGTAGAGATGCTGGATGTAGTCCTGTGGAACGGCTTGCCATGCCATTTCCACCTGGCGCCTCAGTTGGACCAGCGTTCGTGCTGGACGTGCAGACCGCGTGAGACGACGCTTCATCCAGTCCCAAACATGCTCAATGGGGGACAGATCCGGAGATCTTGCTGGCCAGGGTAGTTGACTTACACCTTCTAGAGAACGTTGGGTGGCACGGGATACATGCGGACGTGCATTGTCCTGTTGGAACAGCAAGTTCCCTTGCCGGTCTAGGAATGGTAGAACGATGGGTTCGATGACGGTTTGGATGTACCGTGCACTATTCAGTGTCCCCTCGACGATCACCAGTGGTGTACGGCCAGTGTAGGAGATCGCTCCCCACACCATGATGCCGGGTGTTGGCCCTGTGTGCCTCGGTCGTATGCAGTCCTGATTGTGGCGCTCACCTGCACGGCGCCAAACACGCATACGACCATAATTGGCACCAAGGCAGAAGCGACTCTCATCGCTGAAGACGACACGTCTCCATTCGTCCCTCCATTCACGCCTGTCGCGACACCACTGGAGGCGGGCTGCACGATGTTGGGGCGTGAGCGGAAGACGGCCTAACGGTGTGCGGGACCGTAGCCCAGCTTCATGGAGACGGTTGCGAATGGTCCTCGCCGATACCCCAGGAGCAACAGTGTCCCTAATTTGCTGGGAAGTGGCGGTGCGGTCCCCTACGGCACTGCGTAGGATCCTACGGTCTTGGCGTGCATCCGTGCGTCGCTGCGGTCCGGTCCCAGGTCGACGGGCACGTGCACCTTCCGCCGACCACTGGCGACAACATCGATGTACTGTGGAGACCTCACGCCCCACGTGTTGAGCAATTCGGGGGTACGTCCACCCGGCCTCCCGCATGCCCACTATACGCCCTCGCTCAAAGTCCGTCAACTGCACATACGGTTCACGTCCACGCTGTCGCGGCATGCTACCAGTGTTAAAGACTGTGATGGAGCTCCGTATGCCACGGCAAACTGGCTGACACTGACGGCGGCGGTGCACAAATGCTGCGCAGCTAGCGCCATTCGACGGCCAACACCGCGGTTCCTGGTGTGTACGCTGTGCCGTGCGTGTGATCATTGCTTGTACAGCCCTCTCGCAGTGTCCGGAGCAAGTATGGTGGGTCTGACACACCGGTGTCAATGTGTTCTTTTTTCCATTTCCAGGAGTGTATTTCTGTTTAGAACCAGTTACTAAAGTTCATATTAATAAGAGCCTAAGGATTTGTTAGAGGCAAACTCCTTCTCCATTAAAGAATTTCGTAGGAGAACTAATTGTTGTGTATGTTTTTAGTAAAATCAAGTAACGTGAGTCTTTTTCAAAAATTGGCTTCTACACATTTTCAGTGTAGCAAAGTGCTCAGTGCAAATGAACGTTGTACGTTGCTTATACGCTTGATAATGAGTGTCTCCGATGCCTTAAAAATCATCATATGCTCCTCAGACAATACATGTGTGTGTTTTGTGTCAAATATGTTCTTATTGTTTAAGCGAAATTTTTCGCAGATTTCTCCCACGTTCATGAGACCATTCAACTTAGAATCTGTGGAAGGAACATTACTACAGCGCTTTTCTTGCAAACATATATTATGTGTGACACACTGTGGTTACGGTTACTACAAGCCACACCACAAATTGGGAAACGGGGCCAAATTTCTAGTAGTTTACTGTCGAGTTGAGATTTTAACAAATGTCTTATTCGTATCTTACAGAAGCTAGCAGTACGGCAATAAACAACCTTTTAAAACACGCCGCTAACGCCAATCAAAGTAATTTATAGCAATACAACAATTTGAAAATATTTGGAGAACATTAGTAAACAGGCTAATAACGTAAATACAGAACTTTGTTAATAAAGTACGGTGAGGTAGTGAAGCTTCCAACACCGCCATTAAAAGAAAATTGAACAGGTCTCAAACACACGATTAATGGCAATAAAAAAATTTACAAACTTGGAGGAATTTAAAAATTTTTTTCAAACAAAAGTGTCCTGGAATATCTTTAGAACATAACTGATATTACGAACCTGTGTAAGGCGGCCACAGATCACCCACTCAGGGATGCTCAGGCTAGACAGAATACTGACTAATTTAAATGCGCCCATAAACACAATTGCCACTCTCAGGCTAGTCACTGCACCTACTTTTAGCCAGCGAAAACTTGTTATAAGATGGCTTACCTTGCTGACAGAATTAGAGCTAACCTCGTGCAAGGAAACATTACACCACACAGTCCTTAACGAGCGACCACATGATCAACCAACAAGAAGCATGACTTTACTCATAACCCATGACAAAATAGCGAAAAAATTAAACTGCCAAAACTACACCTCCCATCTGACAGTAGCGAGAGGAGGAGGAGGAAGTATCACTGTCTTCAATTACACCAGTGTCAGGGACAGGAAACCAGGTCACCGTGGGCCACAAGGCAGAAGAGATGCTGGTTACACAAAATTATAACTTAATTATTAAACCTTCCACCAACTTAACTTGCAATTATGCTCTAACAGGCAATACACGACCTCCGATGGCAAGGATCCACACATCAGACCGCGCACGCATCGCCAGCGTATCCAACACACCACGGTCGCGCGAGAACACGCTCTGTCACCGGAGTTCACGTCTTCTCTGCAACGTTGACGGGTAGTGACCGCTCCTTCATGCTAAGTGTCTCCTTTTAAACTCCAGTGTTGAAACGGAGGAAGCTTGTTAACGTCCAACCAAGGCGAAATGAACAGCAACTAATCGTTGGGCGATTCTGTATACAACCAACACGCGGGGGAGCTCTTCCGCCAACTCGACCCGCTCGTTACACACAACCGACATACATCACGTGGCGACTCGGTACAACCGACCACGCCTGCTTAGCGCTGGAGAGCCACACTGCCCTACCGTGTCCACCACACTCTCTCTGCGCGCAACGCCCCTACTTCCGCACCACCACACCAGGTTACAACCGGTCAAAGATCTCACTTCCTCCATAGCAGTTTCCCGGAAGCAAAAACGCAGATATCGATAGCAGAGGGAAAAGACAACCAAACAGTCACTTAATGACAGACAACATATCAAACAAACATGTCAGGGGAAGAAAACGAAAACCAATGGAATCTAAACACAAGGTGTAGCACGAGTCGATACACGGCTCCGTGTTCTTCTCTCATGACAAGATTTACTTTCTTGGGGATCTTCTCAAATTGCGAACAGATTCATTGTTAGGAAATTAGACGTCCCAGTGACTTCAGTCAAGTTGAAGGTAAAGAGATGAAATAAACTAGTACTAAACAAACAAATAATGTAAGAAAATAGGGAGAATTTCGTTACAGATTAGCTCCAGTCTTATCGCTAAAATAACAAGTAAATTTGCAAACACGTATGTGTTCCTTTTGTTGTGTTCGTAGATCTGTGAAGTAGGCTAAGAGTTGTAATTAGGAAAAGAGAAAAAAGTGAAAATATCGTATAACAGCAATGCAAATAGTCAATGAGTAGATCTTAACATTAAGTTAACCTTAAGACATAATTTACTACGTATATTAAATACTACAGCTCTGTCGCTTACACTCTCAGTGACTAGTTAATGGCCTATGTGGCTGTCTATTTAACAGCTTAAAGACGGTGGCGGAGTTGCGGTGGAAAATATCGTGACGGTGCTGAAAGCGACGCTTCAGATGGCTTCGGAAGGGTCCGAGGACAGATACACGATCGACACGGATGCAGTGACGCGGGATCTCGAGGGCTGCGAATTCGAAGGTACGTACTGTATGTCGATCCGCGCCACACGTTTAAGCTGTAAGGACCGAAAACCACAGACTGACTCAAACTGATCCTTATTATGTGTCCGTCTCTGGATGTTGTTGTTGTTGTTGTGGTCTTCAGTCCTGAGACTGGTTTGATGCAGCTTTCCATGCTACTTTATCCTGTGCAAGCTGCTTCATCTCCCAGTACCTACTGCAACCTGCATCCTTCTGAATCTGCTTGATGTATTCATCTCTTGGTCTCCCCCTACGATTTTTACCCTCCACGCTGCCCTCCAATGCTAAATTGGTGATCCCTTGATGCCTCAGAACCTGTACTACCAATCGATCCCTTCTTCTAGTCAAGCTGTGCCACAAACCCCTCTTCTCCCCAATTCTATTCAATACCTCCTCATTAGTTATGTGATCCACCCATCTAATCTTCAGCATTCTTCTGTAGCACCACATTTCAAAAGCTTCTATTCTTTTCTTGTCGAAACTATTTATCATCCATGTTTCACTTCCACATATGGCTACACTCCATACAAATACTTTTAAAAACGACTTCCTGACACTTAAAATCAATACTCGATCATAACAAATTTCTCTTCTTCAGAAACGCTTTCCTTGCCATTGCCAGTCTCCATTTTATATCCTCTCTACTTCGACCATCATCAGTTATTTTGCTCCCCAAATAGCAAAACTCCTTTACCACTTTAAGTGTCTCATTTCCTAATCTAATTCCCTCTGCATCACCCGAGTTAACTTGATTACATTCCATTATCCTCGTTTTGCTTTTGTTGATATTCATCTTATATCCTCCTTTCAGGACACTGTCCATTCCGTTCAACTGCTCTTACAAGTCCTTTGCTATCTCTGACAGAATTACATTGTCATCGGCGAACCTTAAAGTTTTTATTTCTTCTCCATGGATTTTAATACCTACTCCGAATTTTTCTTTTGTTTCCTTTACTGCTTGCTCAATATACAGATTGAATAACATCGTGGATAGGCTACAACCCTGTCTCACTCCTTTCCCAACCACTACTTCCCTTTCATGCCCCTCTACTCTTATAACTGCCATCTGGTTTCTGTACAAATTGTAAATAGCCTTTCGCTCCCTGTATTTTACCCCTGCCACCATTAGAATTTGAAAGAGAGTGTTCCAGTCAACATTGTCAAAAGCTTTCTCTAAGGCCACAAATGCTAGAAATGTAGATTTGCCTTTCCTTAATCTATTTTCTAAGATAAGTCGTAGGGTCAGTATCGCCTCACGTGTCCCAACTTTTCTGCGAAATCCAAACTGATCTTCGTCGAGGTCGGCTTCTACCAGTTTTTCCATTCGTCTGTTAAGAATTCGTGTTAGTATTTTGCAGCTGTGACTTATTAAACTAATAGTTCAGTAATTTTTATATCTGTCAACAGCTGCTTTCTTTGGGATTGGAATTATTATATTCTTCTTGAAGTATGAGGGTATTTCGCCTGTCTCATACATTTTGCTCACCAGATGGTAGAGTTTTGTCAGGACTGGCTGTCCCAAGGGTGTCAGGAGTTCTAATGGAATGTTGTCTACTCTCTGGGTCTTGTTTCGACTTAGGTCTCGATATATCATTAGAAAACAAGAATTAGAGGTAATGAGGTATTAACTACCGAGTATGATGGTATTAGCGAAGAATGTGATGGAGTTTTGACACAACATAAATGAGATAACATGACACAAAGGTTTATGATGCAATTGAAGTCGCTCAAAACGCTTGTATTTATCTCATTAAGTGTACTGCTGCGAGATGCAGTGGTGTGCAAAACGTAAGTACGAAAGTAGCTGTCGCATGAGTGTCGACGCCAAGTATCGCAGCTGGATGAAACTTGGACGATACATTTTAAGAACTGCAAGGGAATTGAAAGAAATTCACAATAAGACGAACAGAAAAGGCATTTTTATTCAAAAGCAATAATTACATTGAAAACACCGTGGTACATGATGGTTTCCTCGAAATCACTGTTGACAACTATTGGATGGTCGTCAGTGCACGTGGACGAGCCGCAATACGCCTCCACGACGCGCCACACGCGCACGATGGGATTTAAGTGGGGGAACCGACAGGCAAACCCGTTCGACGAATACCCTCCTTTGCAAGGGCTTGTCCACCTGCACAGTTCGATGCCGTCTCGTATTGCCACCCATAAAAATGCACCCCTGAAAAGACACAAATGGGAAAGGAGTATAGCACTGCAATAATGTTGCCACAGTAGCGTTGACAGGTGTGGTAGATTTTTGAAGTGCTCAACAGAGGTGAGCAACTGGCACAGACGGTGCTGCCGAACTGAGATGTCTTAGAGGGACTCTCTGTCATCTTTTTCACTCATGTCCCAATGTCGCACCGCTCCCCGCACCCCAATTTTCATGTCACAGGAGTGTGTGACACACGAGTGCTGGAAAAGCATACGCACCCTTTGCCGCTTCGGACCACGTACAGATTTTTCGAATGGTTTTGAGCGGTCCGCAGTGGTTTCACCCAACCTACCAGAGGCAAAATTGTGGTCGGGCTACACTCCAAACTATTGTGATGATGTTCGATGGACTTGAAGGCACAAGATATCCTTGGAGAAGGGTTGAATCTTCCTGGGGGTGTTGGCAGTGATAAAGGTTACGTCGTCCTACTGTTCATCGCACAGCCAACTGTCGTTTTCGATCGCGAATTGGGTGTGACTGTTGCCCTAAGGGAAGGAGTGGGTTCATTGACTCCTGTATGCGCGTCGATACTGAGCCACAATGTGCTCGAAATGCTTTCCTCGGCCGCGCATAAGAAAAACGAGTGATGTTAACTGTGCATCGCGGTTCTGACCTCCATCACACCGGAGTCAAAAGAAGAGGTGAAATTTTGGTAAGAGGTGGAGTGGTGGCCTTCCCATCACGTGACGGGTCGGCGCTGGAAGAAGGCAGTCTTTCTGAGGCTGTAAATAAGCTGCAAAATGTCTCTCGTGCTTATGTATGCTGTGTATCCGGCCTCTTGTAGACATAATTTTCGGCAGTATCTGTAAAGTAATCACGAAAAATCTTTCTAACTACAAGAGGCTCGAGAATGGCATTATTATTCGCAGTTAATTCGACATTATTTAAATTAGCTTCTGTTGTGTTGATTCTGATTTCGTTTACAGTTGACCAGCGGGAAATTGACACGTTATCTGACCTTCGTGTCTGTTGAATAATTCTTTCTCCTTTTAATATCCTCACTTCTTTGTGGTTCTGATTGTGTACTGCTTCTAGACTTCTTTATGAAACTCGGAGTTTGTCTGTGCAAGATAAACGTTTTTTCCATTCTTTCTTTCAGGTCTTTAGTTTTAATATGTAACGGCATAGTTTATGATTTTATAGGTGTATGTTTAAAGCACTCACCTATTTTAGTTGGATGGTACAAGTGCTATTTATTGGCTTAGTCAAAGTTCTAAGAAAATGTTCCATTTATTGTTGACACCAATGCTAATAATAACTGACTACCAAGATTCCTAAGTTGAACTATGTCCTAGCTTAACAATGTCGTTTGCGGATGTTATTCTCACGTTCTCGACCACTTTTCTGGGTTTGAACTTGGTATTACATTTTAGCACTAGTGTCTGACCTATATGATGTGAGAAGTGACGATTTATGGTGTTTGCTCAGATGATGTGCTCATAATTTGTTTTAATATGATCTACTGGACGGCTGTGTGTTTTCTATTTTAGTGTGTACTAGTCCAGCTAGGTCCTTAATCTCGTGGAATACAGTCTGCAAAATCTTAGCTTCTCTGACAGTTATGTAAAACGTTGATTTTCTGATTCCAGGTGTGATGAAATTTACATTTCTACGACCTGACATTAATTCATTCAGAACTCCATCAAGTGCTTTCAGGAAAGCATAAAAATTTCCACAAGGAGATTTGTATATACCTACAACAAGGAAACGGGCAGTGCAAAACGTGAATTTAACAATTCCAGTTTCGAAATCTTTATAAACGCAGAACTTCAAACTTCCTGCACGATCATCACTGTGAGCCAGACCAAGACTCGAACTCGGGACCTTTGCTTTTATGACCAAGTGCTCTATCGACTCAAGAACGGCTCAGAGGCCGTCCTCGAATCTATACTGTCTCCAATACCTCATTTCTTATCATACAAACTTCGCTGAAGTTCTCCTGCGAAACTTGCAGGTCTAGCACTGTTCGAAGGAAGGATAAATAAAACTTCTTTATACAAAGCAATTTTTCTTGAGTAAATGGCAACACCACTACCTTTAGTGTGGCTTCTACGGTAGACTGTTGATAGGTTATAGCCTTTTGATTTTAAATGTTTTACTTTATCTTTAGAAATCTGATGTTGTGTAAGAGCAACAACATGTGGAGCCATTACTTTGGTAACCGATTCAAAAACATCTGTTTTGTTTCCTAGATCCTGTACATCATGTTGAAGAAATGATAGATTATTCTCGTGTAAGTTTCAGTCTGCGTAAAGTATACTCCTATGCGAATCACTTGTGAACTCAGTACTTGTTCTGGATTGTTACTATTGGGCGAGATCCCGTTGGAATTGGCCCCTTTCGCTAGTTCCCCTGCTTGTAAGTGTTTAGGGCGATGGTTTGTTTGTTTCCACAACTGCTTTCGCGCATTATTTCATCAAGAATTTGTTGCATTGTGAAACTAGATTTTTCGTAACTGTTGACTTCAAAAATCCCTTCCTCTTTAAACTTCGAGTGGGAGTGTCTTGATTTTTTATGCGTTTGTCGAATTTCATTATTAATACAAATCAGATCTCAGAGGTACATTCCTAGCTATCACATGTGTAGTCGCAACTACAAGATAATGGCCAATTTCTTACAAATGCACTTATTTCATTATAACAAATACCGTTTGATTCCGCTATGAGAACAACAGATTCACTTTTAGTAGAATTGTCACATTCTTTAGCTATAGTAGAATTGGCACATTCTTTTACTATATTGCTGATCACGTTTCCGAAATTCGCTCCAAGCTTGACAACAGCTGACACATTCACCGTTTCTTCCGTAGAGTTTGGTATAGTTTGAAAGATTACATGTTCTTTGCAGGTTTCATGTTTGTTTTCGACGGTCCACTTTTACATATGTTTGTTAATAATGAAATGAAATGAAATGTCGTGTGACGAGCGCCTCCCGTCGGGTAGACCGCTCGCCTGGTGCAAGTCTTTCGATTTGACGCCACTTTGGCGACTTGCGCGTCGATGGGGATGAAATGATGATGATTAGGACGATACAACACCCAGTCCCTGAGCGGAGAAAATCTCCGACCCAGCCGGGAATCGAACCCGGGCCCTTTGGATTGACAGTCTGTCGCGCTGACCACTCAGCTACCAGGGGCGGACGTTGTTAATAATGCGTTGCTATTTTCTACATTGTTACAAGCACATTTTTTTATCGGTTACAGTTTCGGATGTTTTTAGAACTCTGTGCCTCCCCTGTTATTGTTCCACTGATTTTCCGAATTTTCTTTTGGATTTTTCTCAGATGCAACACATTTCTTGGTTAAACTTGAGCTAAAGGTTTCGAAATACTTATTTTCGTAGAATTTTTAAGTTATTGCTGTTCCCCAGAATTTTGCATCTGTCTCCTAAGACAGCACTCACATTTTCAGGAGAAAAAACACGCGCAAAATATCAGCCGCAGGAAACGACCCCTGGCGAAATTTTGGACCACATTTCTGATAGTACGCAGTTATGACTTTTTGAAAGAACAGCTCTTAAACTTTTGAGCGAACTATTTGTTTGCCCCCGCTTCAACCACCTCATGCCCGAGAGCGAAGTTTTGTAAATACGTGCGACAACCAGGGCCATCATATTCTCGGCTTTTTGAACACTATGGAAGAGTAGGTGGGAAAGTGGACACATCTGCCCAACGTGTTTTGAAATCTTGTTCGAGAGCACATTTTATTATAAGTGGAAAACAATAAATAATATGGGCACTTAATATGTTAACCTCACACATACACAGACAGAAAAAAATCGCAGCACTAAGAGACACGATTCTACATATGAAAGATGACGTCTATTCCAATTACACTACTGGCCATTAAAACTGCTACACCACGAAGATGACGTGCTACAGACGCAAAATTTAACCGACAGGTAGAAGATGCTGTGATATGAAAATGATTAGCTTTTCTGAGCATTCACACAAGGTTGGCGCCGGTGGCGACACCTACAGCGTGCTGACATGAGGAAAGTTTCCAGCCGATTTCTCATACACAAACAGCAGTTGACCGGCGTTGCCTGGTGAAACGTTGTTGCGGTACCTCGTGATGGAGGAGAAATACATACCATCACGTTTCCGACTTTGACAAAGGTCGGATTGTAGCCTATCGCGATTGCGGTTTATCGTATCGCGACATTGCTGCTCGTGTTGGTCGAGATCCGATGACTGTTCGCAGAATATGGAATCGGTAGGTTCAGGAGGGTAATACGGAACGCCGTGCTGGATCTCAACGGCCTCGTATCACTAGCAGTCGAGATGACAGGCATCTTATCCGCATGGCTGTAACTGATCGTGCAGCCACGTCTCGGTCTCCGAGTCAACAGATGGAGACGTTTGCAAGACAACAACCATCTGCACGAACAGTTCGACGACGTTTGCAGCAGTATGGACTATGAGCTCGGAGACCATGACTGCGGTTACCCTTGACGCTGCATCACAGGCAGGAGCGCCTGCGATGGTGTACTCAACGACGAACCTGGGTGCACGAATGGCAAAACGTCATATTTTTGGATGAATCTAGGTTCTGTTTACAGCATCATGATGGTTGCATCCGAGTTTGACGCCATTGCGGTGAACGCACATTGGAAGCGTGTATCCGTCATCGCCATATTGGCGTATCACCCGGCGTGATGGTATGGGGTGCCATTGGTTAAACGTCTCGGTCACCTCTTGTTCGCATTGACGGCACTTTGAACAGTGGACGTTACATTTCAGATGTGTTACGACCCGTGGCTCTACCCGTTATTCGATCCCTGCGAAACCCTACATTTCAGCAGGATAATGGACGACCATATGTTGCAGTTCCTGTACGGGCCTTTCTGGATACAGAAAATGTTCAACTGCTGCCCTGCCCAGCACATTATCCAGATCTCTCACCAATTGAAAACGTCTGGTCAATGGTGGCCGAGCAAATGGCTCGTCACAATACGCCAGCTACTACTCTTGATAATCTGTGGTATTGTGTTCAGGCTGCATGGGCAGCTGTACCTGTACACGCCATCCAAGTTCTGTCTGACTCAATGCCCAGGCGTATAAAGGCCGTTATTACGGCCAGAGGTGGTTGTTCTGGGTACTGATTTCTCAGGATCTGTGCTCCCAAATTGCTTGAAAATGTAATCACATGTCAGTTCTAGTATAATATATTTGTCCAATAAATACCCGTTTATCATCTGTATTTCTTCTTGGTGTAGCAATTTTAATGGCCAGTAGTGTAGTATATGGGTGGCGCTAGTAGCATGATAATGAGAATGCAAATCTGGTTTTCTTTTAATACACGCTGTAACGGTCGTGAGTGTTAGTTACCTTTGAGACTGGACATGGTGAGTCGATGTTAGGCAAGGATGCCTTTAAGGGGACAAATACGCCACACTGAGTGTAATAGGCTTACGTGAAAGTGGATGTTCCTTCTGCGACACTGCAGCAAGACTTGGCTGGAATTTAGTCACCGTACAGCTGTCGTCACGTGAATGTACGGTCGCAAGAAGACCGGGCTCCGGACAGTCACACGGTGCTACCAAGAGGGACGATCACTATGTACGACGTATGTCATTGACGCATCGTACTGCATGTGTATCAGCAATTTGAACAGCAGTTGTCACGACAGTGAAACAACGAACTGCTGCTAATTGGTTACTCGAAGGACAGCTCCGAGCCAGACGCCCTGTAGCGTGAATTCCACTGATCCCAAACCACCGCCGTTTGCGACTTCAATTATGCCGAGTGAGAGCACATTGGATGGCACGGTGGAGGTCTGTTGTGGTTTCCGATGAAAGTTGTCCCTGCGTTGGTGCCAGTGATGGTCGTTTGTTGGTTAGAAAGAGGCTAGTTGACGGCCTGCAATCAATCTA
This sequence comes from Schistocerca piceifrons, assembly GCF_021461385.2. NCBI lineage: Eukaryota > Metazoa > Arthropoda > Insecta > Orthoptera > Acrididae > Schistocerca > Schistocerca piceifrons. The sequence continues at coordinate 377,730,901 of NC_060139.1, forward strand.
TCTTCGTGCTAGACACACTGGATACACACCTGGAGTGTGATTTCAGATGACAGCAGGAGCACTCTCGTGGTTATCACGCGTAGATTGCAAATTTGTACGTGAGTAAGGTGATTCGACGTCTTCATGAATAGCAATCCAGGTGGTATTCTCCAACAGGATAACGCTCACCCACCTACCGTTGTTGTAGCCCAACGTGCTCTTCAGAGTGACGACATTTTGCCTTGGCCTGCTCGATCGCCAAATCCGTCTGTAATCGAGCATATACGAGACATCATCGGAGGACAACTCCAGCGTCATCCACAAACAGCTTTTACAGCCCCTGTATTGACCGACCAAGTGCAACAGGCATGAAACTCCCTCCCAGAAAGTGACGCACGCACGTCTGCATGTTTCCATCCAAAAGTCTGGCGGTTACACCGGTTATTAGCGTAACAGCATTTCAAATTTGCAACGGCTTGTCTCGCGCTCACATTAACCTCTGATCTTCAATGTTAATCAACTTAATTCGATACCTAGAAAAATTTATTCCAGAGATTTCCTTGCTCTACATTAATTACTTTTTGGTGTTGCGATTTTTCCCTTCAATGTATATAGAGTCAATGCTATTTTAACAGTATTCCTATATCGACATTTAGCAGATATGACTGTGCCTTAAAATCAAAATGAATAAATCTAAGCAACTGAAGAATTATTATGAAGTGAAAATAGTGATTCCCGATTTATAGTTTAACCATGCCAACCACGTTGACGAATTGCCGATCTCCTTGGACTCAGTTAGGTGATGATTTTCTCACTGAAAACGCATATAGGAATTTACTTGAGAAAGTGATACCAGAAATTATACTGTAGGCTGTACTGACAACGTTGAACGGCTTTACGTTTGGCTCTCGTTCGTTACAAAAGAGATTTTTCTCTCGTACGTCAGTATTTTTTTATTCAATCATGATCTAGTGGAAGGAGTTTCGTCAGTGAAAGGATTCCAAATTTGAGAGAAAACTGTAGCACGCTAATGCAAAAAGACGCAAAAATACTAAATATTTGATATTACCTCGTTGGCGATGCCTGAATAAATAATCAATGAACAAAACAAACCAATAATAATTAAATGGCGTTGTCACAAGAGAGACTTCATCTAAAACCAAGCTGCGCAATTATTCCTGAGACTGACACGTTTGTTTGTCATCTTTTCCAGGTGAAGACGATGAATGCATCAACTCCCATGATGCCATGAAATGCTTGCGGAGTTTAGGAAATCCGGTAAGCTACTTTCATGAATATAAAGCTGCTTTTCGATGCACTGTTTTTTCTCTATGGTGTACGACTGTCAGTTCGTTTGTACTGCACGATGTCGACGGCTACAGAGATAAGTGTTTTATGATGCCTAGGACGTATTAAAGCCGGCCGGTGTCGCCGTGCGGTTCTAGGCGTTTCAGTCTGGAACCACGTGACCGCTACGGCCGCGGGTTCGAATCCTGCCTCGGACATGGATGTGTGTGATGTCCTTAGGCTAGTTAGGTTTAAGTAGTTCTAAGTTCTGCTGACCATAGATGTTAAGTCCCATAGTGCTCAGAGCCATTTGAACAACGTATTAAACCCGTAGCGTACAAGTAGATCTATTATGATATCTATGATCGCCTTGCTTTACTGAAGCCTGAAGGCATTGTATCATGAGTTCTTCATGTAATTAAATGTAGATATGTAATGTTCTGGTAGATTCTCTCGTATATCAGTTATATGCTAATGTATCTGTTTGTTTACTTGCAGGATAATATGAAGCGCTACATAACAAAGGAATCATAATATCTTTGACTGACAACAGCGGTTTTCATGGAACTGATAACGCCATGAGTGTTCAATATAATGATCAATCCTAGAACGAAGGAACAGCTGAGAAGGTGTTTCACATGTTTGGCCATCAATAACTGCAGCTTATTAAAACTATACTTAATGTAAAATGCTATATTTTTCATTAAATTATTACAGAAATCCTTCATTACCTCTCACTCTCCATTTCAATGAACGTAAGAGACCACTAAAGGCGATATTTGCATGTTTCTTAACCTTATAGTTACATACAAGAAAATGCCGTTACAGAAAGCAGAGAACGGATTGTGTAAGTCAGTCTTGAGTGAACAAATGCAATATAAATTTTCGGTATGCTTTTGTAACAGAGACTGTTGGTGAAATCATTAGCCACCCAGTTAGTACAAAGTCAGATATAACGTAAGAACAGAAATATTAATATTCTTTAGCAAGCGTGTAAATTCCATGGAATTTTAAGTTCTTACGCTCAACTGTCTCACAGCGGATTCGATTGTTCGGCATGTGCGGCATCTGTGCACAGTCAACAGCAAAGATCACGATGCTACGTTAAATTTTCAAGTACTAAAAAGATGGAAACAATTACCGGTTCATAAGATGACGCTTCCTTATTATAACATCGGGAAATAACTTTCTTCATAACCAACCGCGGGAACTGGTATGGTCGTACCCTCGTCACTGGTAAGTAATATAGCCTACCATTAAACTCAAACAAATTTCAATATCTGTTAACTCATGTTTTAAGTAAGACAACGGGGCACCTCCTATCTGTTTTCCGCTGCGTAACTCCGAACTTATAGTGGAGATTATGGTTACGGGAAATATTAATATCCAGGCTTAATCAGAAGCGCTATTAACAATGTGCAGACCAGTAATAGGTTAATGTAGTGGGGACATAATTATCGTCATCATTAACAGTTTCCAGGCTCAAGCCGGGTCTGTCTGAAACATTGCATTCTCCATTCCTATGCTTCCTACTATTTAAAATATAGTTTTAAGATGGAAGCAAGCTGTATGTTATAGACATACTCTTAGGAGATGTCTTTCACCAAATTAATCACGTACATTACCTAACATATATGGAACGAAAATACTCGGACTGAGGATTATTCAGTACTAATAGTCGGCTTTGACTGTTGACGTTGGAAACACGTGATAAACATCGTAAACAACATGGCGACTATGGCGTGATGTTATTGGTGATTTTATGAAACTGGTTTAACTACAGAACGGCCTGTCACCACAGTCTGGTTTTTTGCTTTCACATTCGTTGGCTTCGCCAACTGACAATCAAACTTTGAATATTTATAGCAAAAGGTGACATCACAGCAGCCATTAACATTACGTCATTAGTGAAAGACGACGACTTGTGTCGAATATTTCTTTTTACTCAATTACTCGTAAGGAGTGTTTCTGTTAATGGAAATATACTGTCTGAATATGGGCAGAGCTGAAAGCTGCCTTAACGTTTTCAAATATGAGAACCAATCAGAGAGTAATATGTGCCCTCCTGACACCTACCAAAGCACTTGATGTAACGCAGAAAAAACTATGGTAATATGTCCTAAAGCAGAACAACAGTCCGCTGCACGAAATGAACAATAACAAAGTAGTAACAAACGCTGTCACATCCCGTCTCGTTCACAGACCCAAGATAACTAAATACTCGATATCTGTGCTATCAGAAATTTATGGTACCTGACTACCAAGGAATGTTAATAAAATTTTAATAAAATTTAAATTTTAGTACATTTTTTAAAACGTAGTCCAACTAATGACTCGCCAGCAAAGAAAAAAAAATCCATATGTCATGTGGCTAGAGCCTCCCGTCAGGTAGACCGGTCGACTGGTACAAGTCTTTGTAGGTGACGCCGCTTCGGCGATAGGGATGATATGATGATGAAACCAGCACAACACCCAGTCCCTGAGCAGTGAAAATCTCTGACCCAGTAGGGAATCGAACCCGGGCTCTTTGCATAGCATTCTACCGTGCTGACAACTTTTTTTCTTTAATCTCATTTTGTTCGCTTTCGTCCGTTGCGTCTGCTCTGGGCGGACGTCGTAAGACACCCGTTTTAGTTCGTTGTTAATCGGTGAACTCAGTTTTTTTTTATTACAGAGGGTAGCAAACCCTCTGACCGAACACGCTGAGCAACCGTGCCGGCATCACTCAGCTATCGAGGCGGAATATTTCAAGAACCGATAACAACATACCCTCTTTACGAGTTTGTACGGTAGTTTTAATTCTTTTCACTATAGTATGTAATTTATTTGTGGAATTTCACAAAAAGCGATATTAACATTAGCAGACTGCTTATTATTGGCTACTGCTCAGGCGTCTGATGCCATCGCTATTTAAAACAGTTACATTTTTAAACATTTGTCTCTGAATGCAGTCGTTACACAAGTATTCTAAAACCTCCAACAATTTAGCCATGAAAGAAGGGACGGGATGGGGGAAAGGCAGAACTTTATGCAGAACGGGAGAGGCCTTATGTGTAATTCCTCGGCCGATGATGCTCATGACATTTTCCAGGATTTCTCTGCAGCGTTACAAACGTTTACATCGTGCACGCTCTTTGAAATCCACTAGTAACGACGTCGATGTCAGCTGGTTTTAACCCTAAACCGATGCATTTTTGCTACCGACAAATTAAATAGAGTTGGTGTCTTTAAATTGACTTTCAAATGAGACAAAACCTGAGTGTTAATAGATGTATTAATTGTTCTTGATTTCCTATTGGAACATTTTAATGAAAGGAAAACATTGTGTACAAGCACTAAAGGTCGGTCAGTAATATACCAGATACGTGTTCAAATACTTAAACCACGGCTAGTGATATAAAAATTTAATTAATTTAATAATTTAATTAACTACAATATGAAGAATTGCTAGGAATTTTAATGTCTGAAAGTAATCGAAGTAAATATTAAAATTTAAATGTCATTGCACAGTAAGGAGCATAGACCATAATCCTGTTTCATAGTTAACGTGTTTGATTTAAATCTTTCACGATAATATGATATTGTTATGCTTCAGTTATTGTTCTCATTTGTATTCAGATTCACTGAACGGAAGATGGCATCCAACATATCCTACTAGACGTTCGTTGACAAGTATTCTCTGCGAATGTTCTTTCTTTAAACACGGTGCGTCCATTGCCAGATACATTATTCGTTATTTTTTATTTGATAGATACAAATGCAGTTCGGATGCAGCACATGTGCGCTTTGATTTACACCGAATACTTTTATCACTAAAATTTACCCGTTATTCAAGAGTTATGATAAATACTGTCCTTACAGATTTCCTTTCGCGATGCTGCTAATATTAGTCTGTTCTTCCAAGCTAATGAAACAAAGTGGTAGCTCTCAGTCACTGTCATTAATTATTTCCTCAAATGATAAGCGCATAGTCTTACATACATCACAGAAAATCCTTTCTTATTTATGAGGAAAGCTTTTTTCCGACAATGATATGAATTTATCATGGAATATGTTAGATTTTGTGTCTACCTTTGAGTCACTATGAATTTCACCCCGGGCCGTAAATTATAAACTATTTTTTGAAGTTTTGGCGTGGAGTCATTAAGTATTCTTACCGATTTCCACGGCTGTAATCTATAGCTTAGTGCACTATCATGTTTATCCTAACTGTGTCTCATGATCAGAAAGAAATCTTTGCTACTAGGTATACGTATATTTTCGTGCTTTGAGCTTCATCAAAGAGAATATTATCAGTCATTCTGCTGTCTTTATCCATTCATGTCGCAACGTTAGTTACTGATTTAAAACTGTATGAGATAAATAAACGTTAGAGATAATATTATCTATCAAAATCCCTTAGAAAATATACACCGAAATCACCACAGACTGTTTATTGCTTCTTGTTGTCTGACTGACAGCATAGTAAGTAATTCACAAGCCTCATTAACAGTTCTAATTTTCCCAGAGAGTATCTATGAACAGCTACAATTAAAAATGAAATACTTTTAATATTGATTCACTAGCATACGTTTGTATGTTCTCATCTCTACCAAATCACCTTCTTACAATGTATCTGAAGTAGTGTTCTGTCTTTATACATGATGAGTCAAGAGAAAAGGTACATGCTTTGAGGGTTGACAACATTGGTGATTCCGAATGGTTTCCGATAAAGAACACCCTCAATGTACATTGTTATCTATTTTCTGTATTATTCTATCATTGTCATCGATTAAAACGTAGCACACTAGTGTAGGGGAGTGAGAGACGAACAATTTGATATGGGACACTTGCGGACTATGATATCCGGCAACTACCTCAAATTGGTCTACGAAACTACCTAAGCTACTGCGCATGCTAGTCGCATGAGGCTTTCAGTCTTCTCACGCTCTCTTCGCGCAGACTATTTCCTCTAGAGAAAAAAATGAATAGGATTTTTTTGGGAAGTTAATATAGTTTAATTTTATACTGCGATACGTTTCTGCTGTAGCGGTTTTCAAGTTATTCGAGAAAAATTTACAAAACTGACATTAAATGTGTTGTGCTTGGGAAGTCATTCGGAATAGGGTATATGTCCACATGAAATTTCTTGTTCAGAATCAGCGGTACTATCACCTCTTAAAGCATGTGCACCCCCTGACAAACTCTGTATATGAAATGACTTCCATTTTTATTCTACGTGGTTAATGTGCTTTATTGTAACCCTTTATATTTAACCTCTTTAATCCTGTGGTTATGTGCTGTTCAAAATGGCGAAGGATGTCAATCATTTCACAACAGGATGTTAGTACCGTGTCTCAAAACTAAAAAAGATACGTGTCTGACAACAGTAATCACAGAAATTTTGCTTTGCGTGATGTTGGCTCGCCGTACGTTGCTTGATTTTTTCTTCTCTTATTCAAGTGTAGGCCATGTATAGCGCATCCCCTTTGTCAGTTGTCCTAATATGTATTGCACTCATGACAGATTTAGTCAGAAGTACACTCACAGCAGTGTCTGACTCATGGCTGATCTGGTGCTGCCAAAGACCACCACAACACTCACCCTAATATGTGCAGTTGCTACTTCTACGCCATCCAAGTCAGCATTAATGCTGTAACTCTGTTTATAGCCAGGCTGCTCATTGCTCCATCCACTATGCCTAGCGAATGCTTTTTGTTAAAATCCTTATAGAAATTTCATATGTCCTCTGTCACGTGGCTAAGGATAACACTCGCATACACAAGAATTGCTATGTGGCACCCTTTTCCTCATTTTCCTGATGCCATCTGGCCTAGACCCATGCAATAAATTTATTTTTTCTCGATTTCGGTTCAGTTTTTCCTCATCAGTAATTCGAGTTCTCCAAATATTCATTGTTTCCTGTAATATCGGACTCAGTAAGTGCTGTCCTTATCCGAAATTTTTATTGTTCATGTTTCAGTTCTGTAAAATGCTACCCTCCAGTCAGATATCTTCAGAAATAAATTCCTAAGATTTAAATTTGTAATGAATGTTAAGAAATCCTTCTTCCTCTTAAAATCATTTATTACCAGTCGGCCTATTATATCCTCTCTGCTTCGGCTACAGTCACTGATTTTGCTGCTCAAATAAAAAAAAACTAGTCTAAATTTAGGGGCTTATCTGATGTAATTCGATTACATCACATTAACTTCACATTATGTTTGTTGTTATTCATCTTACACTTCCTTTAAATACACCAATTATTCCAGATATCTGATTTGTAAGTTCTTTGATGTTGCTGCATTATAACAGTGTCATCAATAAACGTCTTTCATTTCTGTTGTTAATATTTGCAGCCTTTTCCCCGAGTCAGTATTATTTTTATCATTTATTTAAGAAAGAAATCTCGTATGTAGCACCTAAATACCTTATTTGTGTGTATCAGGTATGTTTGACTAATGCATGCTAAGTATATTCAGTGGTCTATAACACATGAAAAGTTATTTAATTATACGTATTTTCATGGGCAAGCAATAGTGATTCTTGGCAATTGATTTAAATTAGCTGTTTACATATATATGTTCGTGATTTCTTTATACTTATATTCATTTTATGTCATCACGTATCCATATATTCTTCTACGTATACTAGATACACAAATCACAGGTTTCTTTGAGCCTACCTCCCTGCATCCCTACTCCCACACTTCACTCTACTCTCATTCGATATAGTTCCCATCTCTGTCAGGCCTACAACATGTGAGCAAAACCATGTGCTGTGTGCTATGCCACAGTTATGTGCGGTGAAATGTTGAAATGTGAAATTTCAACTGCAAGAAACTTGCACTATGCGCATCTACTAGATACAGACTAACGCATGGATACCTGAAAAGGACACAAAAATCTCCTATCAAAATATGTATAATTCAATAACATCGTCTATATTGTAGATCACCGAAGATGCCTAGCATGAATAGAAGAGACGTGTTTGATACACACAAATAAAGTATTGACTTGAAAAAGATGGATCTTTTTTCTTAACTATATGATAGAACAATTATTTTATTTTTCTCGTTGAAAATTTGTTTCCTTTCCATATATTTCCTTGGTTTCTGACACACCTTGCTCTGCGTATAACGTTTAAATTCTATGTTCCAGTCAACGATCTAAAAAGGTTTCTCTAATTCTACAAATGCTGTAACGTAGGTTTACCTTCCTGCAGTGTATCTTCTAAGAGAAGCAGTAGGTTCAGTATTGCTTCGAGGACTCCTACATATATTCCAAAGCCATTCATTTTACGTAATGTTTTGCAACTATAATATTATTAATTAGGTGGATCTCTAATGCTCACACCTGTCTGCAACTGCCTACTTTGCCATTTGTGTTATTACATTCGTCTTGGAGTTTGAGGTTATTCTTACTATTTCCAATTTCTCATATAACAGTTTCGTTAACATAGGTTTTCCCGTGCATCTTAATAGCTCTACTCCAGATATTTTACTTCGACTACGTACCTCCGTGCTATTTCTAATACATCTCACAGTTTTACAGCGTCCATTTCACTTCATCCACTTTCTCTTTGCTTTACATACCATTCTCTTCAAGTTTCATTCCTTTATACAGACTTCCACCTTTCGGTCTTCACTTCTTTGCTTGCCATCTGGGCCTTTAATATGCAGACAACCTGTCCTCTCTTCTCTAAAGTTTTCAGTAATTTTCCGGTACCCTTCTTGCTTCTACAGCTTCACGTTTCCCCTTTAGCCGCCCCTGTCACTATCATTTGTAGATGTCTGTATTCCCATTAGTTTGCTACATTGCTGCATTTTCTCCTTTATTCCATTATACAGGGTGCTACAAAAAGGTACGGCCAAACTTTCAGGAAACATTCCTCACACACAAATAAAGAAAATATGTTATGTGGACATGTGTCCGGAAACGCATAATTTCCATGTCAGAGCTCATTTTAGTTTCGTCAGTATGTACTGTACTTCCTCGATTCACCGCCAGTTGGCCCAATTGAAGGAAGGTAATGTTGACTTCGGTGCTTGTGTTGACATGCGACTCATTGCTCTACAGTACTAGCATCAAGCACATCAGTACGTAGGATCAACAGGTTAGTGTTCATCACGAACGTGGTTTTGCAGTCAGTGCAATGTTTACAAATGCGGAGTTGGCAGATGCCCATTTGATGTATGGATTAGCACGGGGCAATAGCCGTGGCGCGGTACGTTTGTATCGAGACAGATTTCCAGAACGAAGGTGTCCCGACAGGAAGACGTTCGAAGCAATTGATTGGCGTCTTAGGGAGCACGGAACATTTCAGCCTATGACTCGCGACTGGGGAAGACCTAGAACGACGAGGACACCTGTAATGGACGAGGCAATTCTTCGTGCAGTTGACGATAACCCTAATGTCAGCATCAGAGAAGTTGCTGCTGTACAAGGTACGTTGACCACGTCACTGTATGGAGAGTGCTACGGGAGAACCAGTTGTTTCCGTACCATGTACAGCGTGTGCAGGCACTATCAGAAGCTGATTGGCCTCCACGGGTACACTTCTGCGAATGGTTCATCCAACAATGCGTCAATCCTCATTTCAGTGCAAATGTTCTCTTTACGGATGAGGATTCATTCCAACGTGTTCAAATTGTAAATTTTCACAATCAACATGTGTGGGCTGACGAGAATCCGCACGCAATTGTGCAATCACGTCATCAACACTGATTTTCTGTGAATGTTTGGGCAGGCATTGTTGGTGATGTCTTGATTGGGCCCCATGTTCTTCCACCTACGCTCAATGGAGCACGTTATCATGATTTAATACGGGATACTCTGCCTGTGCTACTAGAACATGTACCTTTACGAGTACGACACAACATGTGGTTCATGCACGATGGAGCTCCTGCACATTTCAGTCGAAGTGTTCGTACGCTTCTCAACAACAGATTCGGTGACCGATGGATTGGTAGAGGCGGACCAATTCCATGGCCTCCACGCTCTCCTGACCTCAACCCTCTTGACTTTCATTTATGGGGGCATTTGAAAGCTCTTGTCTACGCAACCCCGGTACCAAATGTAGAGACTCTTCGTGCTCGTATTGTGGACGGCTGTGATACAATACGCCATTCTCCAGGGCTGCATGAGCGCATCAGGGATTCCATGCGACGGAGGGTGGATGCATGTATCCTCGCTAACGGAGGACATTTTGAACATTTCCTGTAACAAATTGTTTGAAGTCACGCTGGTACGTTCTGTTGCTGTGTGTTTCCATTCCATGATTAATGATTCGTATTTATACATAATTTCTCATCTGTTGTCTCTACTACTTAATCTCTGAAAGCTATACTTCCATCTCTTGTGTTCTTTCTATTTCAGTGAGGCATAACTAATGCTCCTCAACAACTACTGGTTCTCTGACCTTATTCAGATCTCGTCTCTTCAGTTTCCTAACTTTCTGGAACTCATTCAGTCTTTATCTGTATTTAACAACTAATATATTATGATCATGGCTAACATCTGCCCATGGAAATGTTTTTCGGTGTGAAATCTGATTTCAAAAGTCACTGACTCCATTCTATGTCTACAAATCTCTTCAACATGTACAGCCCTCTGAAACGATTACCGGGGGAATGTTTACAGTGATTAAATTGTGCTTTGCACAAGAAACTACCAGGCGGATTTTTCTTCAATTCTCATTCGCAATTACTGTTCACATACTGCTTCCCCCTTCTCTTCCTCCCCCCTGCGGGTTCGGGGGTTAGAATAGGCCCGCGGTATTCCTGCCTGTCGTAAGAGGCGACTAAAAGGAGTCTCACATGTTTCGGCCTTATGTGATGGTCCCCTCTCGGGTTTGACCTCCATCTTTCTAAATTATTCCGAAGAGCGAGCCAATTGGGGAAGGGCGCCTTACATGGTGCACTGTATCCATCGTGCAATTAGACCTTTAGCCGTCTTTCTCGTCGTTGCAAGGGTGTCCCGCTCGTTTTCAATCTCTTGGGCGATTACCACATTGCACTCTGCAGTGTTTCTTTTAACTGCGACGACGACCTTGGCCATTTTTGCACCTAAGATCCAGCACGGTAGCCAGTCCGTTGTGGTGGGGCCGCCATGTACCCTCTTGGTTGTAGCCCCCTGACAACACAGGGATCGCTCTACTGATGCCTGCGCTGTTAACTCCCCACGTATGCCAAGGAGTAGATGCCCATCGCCCTGGGGCATCGGGACTCCCGGCAATGGCCATCCTGCCAGGTGGCCTTTGCTGTGGCTGGGTGGCGCCCGTGGGGAGGGCCCTTGGTCGGAGTAGGTGGCATGAGGGCGGATGACCCGCAATGAAGCGTGGTACATCATCTATCGCTGGCGGCCAGCCGTCAGCAGTCTCTAAGCGTTCGAAAGTCCATTTTAAAGGTAACGTTTATGACCCCAAATCGTTCCCCTCCCTTGCCACACCATGGGAGGAACGACAGGCATTGCGTGACAGTGAGACGTATTCGCCCAGATATCTTGTCTGTACCAGAGCTGATGGGGAATCTTTTCTATCCGTGAAGCCTCAGTTCTTTGTAGAGCATTTAGAGGACAAGTTCGGTGAGGTGGAGGGCTTGTCCAAGATGCGGTCTGGATCGGTGTTGATAAAAACGGTATCCTCTGCCCAGTCACGGAGGTTGCTCAATTGTGACAAGTTGGGGGATGTTTCCGTTAGCATCACGCCGCATAAGAGTCTGAACATGGTCCAGGGTATTATATTCCACCGGGATCTTCTTCTGCAGTCCGACGATGAATTACGCGCCAACCTCGAACGACGAGGTGTTCACTTCGTCCGGCGCGTCCATCGGGGTCCGAGGGATAATCAGGTCGCCACCGGTGCCTTCATCTTGGCCTTTGAGGGTGATGTCTTACCCGAAAAGGTTAAGGTGATGGTTTACCGTTGTGATGTGAAACCATATATCCCTCCTCCGATGCGGTGTTTTAAATGCTGGAAGTTCGGGCACATGTCATCTCGCTGTACTTCCAGCATGACGTGCCGGGATTGCGGACGTCCTTTGCATCCCGATACTCCATGTGCCCTGCCTCCTATCTGTGTTAACTGCGGAGAACACCATTCCCCCTGCTCGCCGGACTGTAGGATATTGCAGAAAGAACGGAAGATAATGGAATATAAGACCTTGGACCGGCTGACCTACCCCGAGGCTAGACGGAAATATGAGAGGCTCCATCCTGTGGCAATGCCGTCCACCTACGCCGCTGCTGCAACGACGGTTCTCCCGTCATCACGAATCGGCTCTAAGATCGGTCAGCATCCACCGGCCCCCTTGCTTGTGGGGGGCACTTCACACCCTGTTGCTCCTGCTCCATCTTCTTCAGGAGCAACACCCTCCCAACCTTCGGGGACATCAGCTCCCCCTTCCCAGCCGGAGAAGCGTAAGACTTCTTCGGCTGCTCTCGCCAGGAAGGGATCCCTTGGGGACCTCCCTTCGCAAGTTCCGACCAGTGGAAAAGCGGACGCCCGCAAGTGGTTGAAACAACCGCCAGTCCCTGGTCGTCGGGCCTCGCGGTCGTCGTCTGTCCCTGAGACTGACCCAGTGAAGCCCATGCAGCCTGAAGCGCCGAAGGCACAGCGTGACAAGCACAAAAAGAAGAAAGTCCCCAAGACCAACGGTAATGCGGTGGCACCGATCCCGCCGCTTCCTACAAGCTCTGCCTCTGAGGACGAGGTGGAGATTCTGGCGTCCGCTGAGGACCTCGCTCTTGCCGGTCCCGCGGACGCAATGGATGGCATTTGCACGGATGCTCCATCGGAGGCAGCAGGTGCCCCAGTGGCGTAATCTGCCTTCCCAGTCCCGTCACGCCTTTCCAAGCCATGGACAACACCATCCTCTAGTGGAACTGCAGCGGTTTCTTCCGCCATCTAGCTGAGCTCCGCCAACTTATCAGCCTTCACCCTTTCTTCTGCATTGCTCTCCAGGAAACTTGGTTTCCAGCAATGCGAACCCCCGCCCTCCGTGGCTATCGGGGTTATTATAAGAACCGAGCAGCTTATGAAAGGGTGTCTGGTGGCGTCTGCATATATGTCCTTCACACTCTGCACAGCGAGTCTGTCCCTCTCCAGACGCCTTTAGAGGCTGTCGCTGTACGCGTGTGGACGCCACAGGCTGTTACCGTCTGCAGTCTTTACATTCCACCGGATGGTGATGTCTCGCAGCATGTCCTGGCTGCACTGGTCGCCCAATTGCCGCCACCTTTCTTGCTATTGGGCGACTTCAACGCTCACAACCCTCTGTGGGGTGGGTCAGTGGCAACAGGTCGAGGCGCCATCGTTGAGCATTTATTGTCGCAGCTCGATCTCTCGCTGTTAAATGATGGTGCCTTCACACACTTCAGTGTGGCGCATGGCACCTACTCCGCCATTGACCTTTCCATCTGTAGCCATAGCCTCTTACCGTCTGTCCAATGGAGTGTGCATGACGACCTGTGTGGTAGTGACCATTTTCCGATCATTTTGTCACTACCACAGCGCCACTCTTCTGGGCGCCCTAGCAGATGGGCTATGAATAAGGCTGACTGGGACTTGTTCTCCTCCACTGCCGCTTTTGAGCCTCTCTCTACCGATGACATTGATGCGGTGGTTCAATCGGTCACCACCGGCATCGTTACTGCCGCCGAATCTGCCATTCCCCATTCCTGTGGGTCCCCTCGCCGGAAGGCTGTGCCTTGGTGGTCGCCTGAGATCGCTGAAGCGATTAAAGATCGCCGGCGGGCGCTCCAGCGTCACAAGCGACATCCCTCCCTCGACCACCTTATCGCCTTCAAACGACTGCGTGCGCGGGCCCGCCTCCTTATCCGCCAAGGCAAGAAGGAGTGCTGGGAGCGGTATGTGTCCACAATTGGCCTCCATGTCACTGCATCGCAGGTCTGGGCCAGGATTCGACGCGTCTACGGCTATCGGCCACCTGTCAGCGTCCCTGCGCTCTCACTGAATGGAGCAGTTTGTACTGACTCCGACGTCATTGCAAATCGCTTAGCAGAGCATTTTGCTATGAGTTCCGCTTCTGCGAATTACCCCCAGGCCTTCCGCTCCATTAAAGAGCGGATGGAACGTCGGAGCCTTTCGTTTCGCACCAACCACCCAGAATCTTACAATGCTCCATTTAGTGAGTGGGAATTTCGCAGTGCCCTCGCTGCTTGCCCTGATACCGCTCCTGGGCCAGATGGCATCCACTGTCAGATGCTGAAACACCTTTCCGTGGACTGCCAGCGGCGCCTTCTCGATCTTTACAACCGTCTTTGGGTCGAGGGGGAGTTTCCGTCGCAATGGCGGGAAGGCATTGTCATCCCCGTTTTGAAGCCTGGAAAGAACCCTCTGGAGGTGGACAGCTACCGTCCCATTAGCCTCACCAACGTTCTTTGCAAGTTGCTTGAACGGATGGTGAGCCGGCGCTTGAATTGGGTACTGGAGTCTCGGGGCCTTCTGGCTCCATCTCAGGGTGGGTTCCGTAAAGGCCGCTCCGCCGCCGACAATCTGGTGAGCCTGGAGTCGGCCATCCGTACTGCCTTTTCCCGCCGTCAGCACCTGGTCGCTGTCTTTTTCGACATGCGGAAGGCGTACGATACGACGTGGCGTCATCACATTCTTTCTACGCTTCATGGATGGGGTCTTCGGGGTCCTCTGCCGATTTTTATCCGCAATTTTCTGTCGTGTCGTACCTTCCGCGTGCAAGTCGCGGCCTCGTATAGTTCCTCCCACGTCCAGGAGAACGGTGTGCCACAGGGTTCCGTTTTAAGTGTCTGTCTGTTTTTAATAGCCATTAACGGGCTTGCTGCGGCCGTGGGAAATTCTGTCTCCGCTTCCCTGTATGCTGACGACTTCTGCCTTTATTACAGCTCTACTGGCATTGCAGCTGTTGAACGTCAGCTACAGGGCGCTATCCGTAAGGCGCAGTCTTGGGCTGTAGCCCATGGGTTTCAGTTTTCGGCAGCCAAGACCCGCGTTATGCATTTCTGCCGGCGCCGAACAGTCCATCCTGAGCCGTGGCTTTATCTTACCGACGAACTCCTTGCTGTGGTGGAGACCCACAGGTTTTTGGGGGTGGTTTTCGATGCCCGGTTGACTTGGCTGCCTCATATCCGGCAGCTTAAACAGACGTGTTGGCGGCATCTAAACGCTCTGAGATGCTTGAGCCACACCCGCTGGGGCGCCGACCGCTTTACCCTGTTGCGGCTCTACCAGGCGTTAATCCAGTCCCGTCTGGATTATGGGAGCCTGGCTTATGGCTCAGCATCCCCATCTGCGTTACAGGTGCTGGACCCAATTCTCCACAGCGGGATACGCCTTGCCACTGGTGCTTTCCGCACCAGCCCCGTGGACAGCGTACTAGTGGAGGCAGGTGTACCTCCCCTGCGGTTCCGACGCCAACGTTTGCTGGCCGCTTATGCTGCCCATGTTCTAAGCTCGCCCGGGCATCCAAATTATCGTCTCCTGTTCCCGCGATCGGTCGTCCATCTGCCAGATCGTCGGCCCCGGTCTGGTTGTACAATAGCGGTCCGCGTCAAAGAGCTTCTCTCTGGGCTTCAGGTTTTCACTGTTCCACCTACTTTCCGGGCTACTTTGCATACACCCCCATGGTGTGTTCGTCGCCCTTGCCTTCGGCTGGATCTGGCACAGGGCCCGAAGGACTCAGTCCCTCCAGAGGCCTTCCGCCGCCGCTTTTATTCTATCCTGGCCACGTATCAGGGCTCTGGTATTGTCTACACTGACGGTTCGATGGTTGCTGGTCGTGTCGGGTATGCGCTCACTCTAGGGGACCGTTCCGAACAACGTTCCTTGCAGGATGGCTGCAGCGTTTACACTGCTGAATTGGTCGCCATCTTTCGTGCCCTAGAGTATATCCGCTCCTGCTCAGGTGAGTCCTTCGTTATCTGTAGCGATTCCCTGAGCGGTTTACGAGCTCTCGACCAGTGTTTCCCTCGTTCTCGTCTGATGATGGCTATCCACGAGTCTCTGCATACTCTTGCCTGTTGCGGCCGCTCTGTGGTCTTTGTGTGGACCCCCGGTCATGTCGGTATCCCGGGTAACGAACGTGTTGACCGCCTGGCGAAAGAGGCCACCAGCAAGCCATCTCTGGACCTTGGCCTCCCAGAGACTGATTTGCGGGCAGTCTTCCGCCGCAAAATCTTGGCGCTATGGGACGATGAATGGCGCGAACTGACAATGTCCAATAAACTCCGTGCTGTCAAGGAGACGACGGCTGTGTGGCGGTGATCCCTGCGAGCCACTCGCAGGGACTCAGTAGTTCTTTGCCGGCTCCGCATTGGCCACTCCCGGCTGACACACGGTTATTTACTGCGCCGGGAGGACCCTCCTCTATGTCGCTGTGGGGCAGCTTTGACAGTGGCCCACATTTTGCTGGCCTGCCCCCTTTTAGCTGTGGTCAGGCAGACATTTGCGCTGCCTGCTACGCTCCCTGCCCTTTTAACAGACGACTCCTCTATGGCTGACTTAGTTTTACGTTTTATTCGGGCAGGGGGATTTTATCATTTACTCTGAGTGTTTCTGTTTTATTTTATCGTTTTGTGTTGATTCTGGCCTTTGGCCTATGATTTTACACTGATTTTTTAATGTGTTTCTAAGTGGTTGGCTTTTCCTTATTTGTATCTATGGTCGGCCAACCACCGTCACACTCTGTGTGGTTTTAGTTCGTTTTGTCTTGTCCTTGTCTCAGTTTCTCTTGTTCTGTATCGTCTGTGATCTCTTCTGTTCCTCTTTTTTATTCTCTGTGGCTGTTCTTTGTATTTGGAACAAGGGACCGATGACCGTAGCAGTCTGGTCCCTTTAATCCCTCCAAACCAACCAACCTTCTCTTCCTTATCCTGCTACGAAGTTCTAGTTTCCATTAAAAGTATACTTTCGACTTGTTTAACGTTCTGAATAATTTCTTTTAATTATTTCTGTAGTGGCCGTGGATATGTGTCTTATCTTCGCTGCTTTAATCCGTTCACTATGCTATTCATTTTAGTTCATCCTGATCCCTCTTCTCTAGTTAATTATTAAACCTACTGCTGCATTATCCCTATCTGACTCTGTATTTGTAAACCTCTGCTCACCTAATCAAACATTCTGTGCTTCCTGCCACAGCACTTCGTTAATTCCCACTGTAACGTTATCCTTTCCACATATCTTATCAAATTTTTAACCCCACCTTAATGTAACATTCTATGAGAGTGTTCCTAGGGAAATATACCGTCTGTTATTTCTCTTGCTTCAGACGTGCCAAAATATCAGCTTAGATAGCCAAGTTACCTTTTATTACAAGGCCATATTAGTCACACAGTCTGTAGTCCTTACAGCTATAGAAAAGGATACTGAATCTATACTGGAGCCATATGTTAATTTGATCTGTCTAGAGACATCTCTCCAATGTGGTTGCATCTACGGTCCAGTTCTCTGTGATGTTCAGACAATCAAGCCATACAATTGCACCGAGTTCCATAGTTCGGGCCGGAGGGAACTACAGATACAAAGATGTCATTCGTAATTTTATATCGTTTGGACAAAACTGCTTTGTGGTTTGTACCCTTCGTTTCCAGTATATACCAGGTATGCATCCTTCGTCTGTTTCCTAGGTTACCTCTTTATATAGACCTGAACTGCTTATCAACACCTGGAGTTTTATAGTCAGCATATTAGATCTAGTGCTCATAACATAATGACCTATCCCCAACAAATGTCATCCATCGCAATCATCTCAGTTTTTTAATCGAAGAATATTCGAGACAAAATTTTCAGTCTTTAAAAGTGATTGTAGAGACATCCAGGTCAATTGTATATTTCTTGTCCATCTAAAAGCTTCCTGTGCAGAGAAGACCTTCACTCGTCATAGACGATACACAGCTTATGGGAGTATTTTCCAGTCAGGACGTAGCGCTGCATCAAACCCTAGCAAAGTTAGACAACAAAGCAGGTGTTAACATGACTTCACGTCGATCATTGAGTTGTACTCTTATAATTTCAAGTGAGTACATAATTAATCATTACGAAAGGCTGTTCAAGGAAAACTGTATAAATTACGTCAGCTAAGTTCAAATGGTTCAAATGACTGAGCACGATGAGATCAGCTAAGTAAAATTTTGGCTTTATCCAAGGCTTGTCGCTACTTGCATGAAAACAGTATGTTGACAACTATTCTGAACGATAAAGCAAGTGGCCTATTTCGGCTACAGGGTACATGAGTAGCAACTTAAATCAGTAAGACAGCTACTTAGCAGTTAGAACGAATGCTTAATATGACATGAATCAGTGTCCAAGGCTTTCCTGCTAGTGCAATACAGTAGTAAACTGCAATTACTCGTTTACGAAAGTAATATCTATAAAAACACTAGGCGTAGGAATTGAGAAACGTGGTAAGAATCTAAGTTAATTTCTCTAGCTACGAGAAAGGACTGGAACATCTAAGCTGTAACAGTCTTGAGTAATGTGTTTAGAATTTTAAAGAATTTTCTTTAAGCAGACTCGAAGGAACATTCCGGGTGCTAGTTGGGTCTGTTCTCGCAGTGACTGTGACTCTTAATTACAACTCACTCACTGGCTCATAAGCAACCATTATTCATAAACTCTTAATGCGCCAAAGATTGGAAGAGTAATAAATACGTTGCAAGTGAAAACATCTTAAAGCTACACTGTAGAATGTAGAGCATAGAGTCGAGTGCTTATAGTGAAGAACAAGCATGGTAGCACAAAAGCACAGAATGCCTTTTTGAGTCACTCTTAAGTTCCAGGGTGCAGAACAAACAGATCACTGCGCTAACGGCATAAAATTGACTCCGTTCTCCGATAGCGAACGAGGAGGCTTAAAAGTAAACTGTCTCAGGAATCGTGTATAATGTAATATGTATACCTCGCGGAATAGAGAAAAATTGTGGGATTAGTTAGAAATTTAAATAAACAAGGGAGGTAATATTTTAAACATGAGGACAGAATAGTAACCATCCCAACAACACTATAACTGTTGGACATAAATCTCTGTATAAGCGACATGAGTCATCTACAAATTTTCCTATTTTTTTATTTCTTCACAAATAAATCAGTGACTAAGTACAGTAGCATTAAAAGTTTTGAGCGAGTTTTTTTATGGAACGTGAAAAACTCCACAGCAGCCGTAGAAGCAGTGCCTCACAGCACGGTAATGTACCCTGTCAGTCCAGAAACTTTTGAGACAGAGAAAAGTCCAGATATTAGTTTTAATGTTTCAGGTGCTCTGCATAGTCTCCATCCCCCCCTCCCCCCCCCCCTCCCCCACACACACACACCCTACTCCACCCACAGACACTAGACAGTGCCCAGAATGTTGATACCGTCATGTGGAACTTCCAGATAAGTCCTTTCGGATGTCCGCGTTTTGCATTTTAATCAGGTCACAGCAGGCGTCCACGAGTCGTCGTTTTTCTTCGAGAGTCGAGGTGTGCTGGATAAAATCTTCTTCAAGTCATTCTGGCGAATGTCTTGAACACTTGTTTTCCACAATTTTCTGGACTGCAATTTGTGACACAACAACGCTGACACTCTACGGCTGCACATCCGCTACTTTTTAACACTGCTTGTTCACAATTGACTCGTCGAATGCACGTCTGTTGCTGACTGTAGTTAGTTCAAGCAGCCACGGTAGCTACAGCTATGACTCTGCTTACACTCCAGGACCAAAATTAGTCTTAGAATTTTTGGTCGGACAGTGTATCTTTTTTCTTCCTTCTCCGGCGCTTTTCGATGTTTTGTTCAAATTCTTCCTATTGTAAGTCGAATATTTCTTAGCAACTTTCGTTTGCTATTGAAAAACGTCTCTTCCCACCTTGGAAAAACACAAGCACTTAAGAATACCCAGAACAAGGTCCACAAAGTTTAAGATAAAATGGGACTCAAAACTTGAAGATACTGACAAACAACACTGTTAATTCTGAAATATTTCACAATTAACGTCTTGTTTGACAGTATCTTCAAGCTTTGTGTCCTATTCTATCTTAAACTTTGTGGACCTTGTTCTGGGTTCCCCGCTATTTACCATCGTCCCGACTTGCGTACGAAACAAATTAAGGTCCCTCCCGAAAGTTCAGCGGCGTTCGAGAAGAGCATGTGGTTTTATTGTAAGGTGGCTATAATTTCGCACCTTTCAAGCACTCATCCACATACTTTGCCGTATTTACAACCATATTAGGTATTCTTTGATAGGTAGTAAATATGAGTATTTAAATGAGACTGACATTGTCACATAGGCCTTGTAAATAATTATTAACGCTTATTGCATGAAAGGTGACGGAGTGTCTTTATTATCATACTAGTAGAGTTTGGAACGACAGTGGAAATGAAACGGCAGACGGAACACAAGCCCTGGGTGGAAGGCCCACACAGGTGTGTTGGTCCTGCTTAAACACAGGAAGTAGGAGACGGACGTCGTAGCACCCAAGCGCTGGAGCACAATAGAGTCGAAATCAGCCGGTCTTGTAGCCAAACCGAAGGATTATAATTCGGAAACTACGGAAATCTTGGACGCAGGTGAGAGGAACGAGGAAGCGGCACCTCGGAAACCACGCAGGCTGGGTTATTTCCAAGGATTTTTACTCAGAAGTGTAAAATTGTACGAGTATAGGTTCTCCCTCGCAAACTTTCCGCACTGGACGACAAAAGACTAAAATATGGTTGGTCGGCGTTCGGAAGAATCTGTAGAGAGGGAAAATATTCCGTGGTTTTGGGAAGATGATTCGTTTTCGGAATTACGATGGAGGGGAGCTGAGCCCCTGCTGGGAGGCTGGCGGTGGAGAGACGAGGTTTTCCGTTGTGAGCACCCCGTGTGAGACGGTCGTGCAGTATCAGCTTTGTTGGTACAGACGGACTTGCTGTCTTTGCTCTCAGGAGAGTTTATAGTTAGAACAGTTAGGCACTGTACTGTTTCGAACATATACGATTCTGGACTTCACCTCCGGGTTGGAAGTCGTCGTTGAGTACGCAGCGTTCAGTAATTGAGAGCACTTCCTCTGCCTATACTTACATTGAGACGTTATCTGAACTCCGTCCTTGTGGCCAGCAGTTCGTATTTCTCGTCTGTAGAGCACAGAGAGGAGAAAATAGTACTGGAGTACATTAGTCAGAGGACCGTCTTCTGCGTCCTAGAGTGTGAAGGAGTTTATATGTGGCTGGAGTTCTTCCATCGTCGCAGACGAGTACGAGAACCATCACTTCGACGTACCGGTCGCAGCAATTACGGTGGTATCGCAAACTGCTGCGGCTTTTTAGAGCTATAACGTTAAGCAGCTGTGATCACGTTAGTTTATTTCCACTGAGGTTCCACACCACCGTAGATCATCTTTGCAAGTAGTGTCTTCTAGTGTTTGGTACGTAGGTGATGTCAGTCATTTCGCGTTGTTATTACACTCCTGGAAATGGAAAAAAGAACACATTGACACCGGTGTGTCAGACCCACCATACTTGCTCCGGACACTGCGAGAGAGCTGTACAAGCAATGATCACCCGCACGGCACAGCGGACACACCAGGAACCGCGGTGTTGGCCGTCGAATGGCGCTAGCTGCGCAGCATTTGTGCACCGCCGCCGTCAGTGTCAGCCAGTTTGCCGTGGCATACGGAGCTCCATCGCAGTCTTTAACACTGGTAGCATGCCGCGACAGCGTGGACGTGAACCGTATGTGCAGTTGACGGACTTTGAGCGAGGGCGTATAGTGGGCATGCGGGAGGCCGGGTGGACGTACCGCCGAATTGCTCAACACGTGGGGCGTGAGGTCTCCACAGTACATCGATGTTGTCGCCAGTGGTCGGCGGAAGGTGCACGTGCCCGTCGACCTGGGACCGGACCGCAGCGACGCACGGATGCACGCCAAGACCGTAGGATCCTACGCAGTGCCGTAGGGGACCGCACCGCCACTTCCCAGCAAATTAGGGACACTGTTGCTCCTGGGGTATCGGCGAGGACCATTCGCAACCGTCTCCATGAAGCTGGGCTACGGTCCCGCACACCGTTAGGCCGTCTTCCGCTCACGCCCCAACATCGTGCAGCCCGCCTCCAGTGGTGTCGCGACAGGCGTGAATGGAGGGACGAATGGAGACGTGTCGTCTTCAGCGATGAGAGTCGCTTCTGCCTTGGTGCCAATGATGGTCGTATGCGTGTTTGGCGCCGTGCAGGTGAGCGCCACAATCAGGACTGCATACGACCGAGGCACACAGGGCCAACACCCGGCATCATGGTGTGGGGAGCGATCTCCTACACTGGCCGTACACCACTGGTGATCGTCGAGGGGACACTGAATAGTGCACGGTACATCCAAACCGTCATCGAACCCATCGTTCTACCATTCCTAGACCGGCAAGGGAACTTGCTGTTCCAACAGGACAATGCACGTCCGCATGTATCCCGTGCCACCCAACGTGCTCTAGAAGGTGTAAGTCAACTACCCTGGCCAGCAAGATCTCCGGATCTGTCCCCCAGTGAGCATGTTTGGGACTGGATGAAGCGTCGTCTCACGCGGTCTGCACGTCCAGCACGAACGCTGGTCCAACTGAGGCGCCAGGTGGAAATGGCATGGCAAGCCGTTCCACAGGACTACATCCAGCATCTCTACGATCGTCTCCATGGGAGAATAGCAGCCTGCATTGCTGCGAAAGGTGGATATACACTGTACTAGTGCCGACATTGTGCATGCTCTGTTGCCTGTTTCTATGTGCCTGTGGTTCTGTCAGTGTGATCATGTGATGTATCTGACCCCAGGAATGTGTCAATAAAGTTTCCCCTTCCTGGGACAATGAATTCACGGTGTTCTTATTTCAATTTCCAGGAGTGTAGATCGCGCAGTCATAATAAGGGGCAGAGATGGGCAATTGATTAGTAATTTTACTTCGGAAATGCAAACTTTGTGACATAAAGGTTTTTTTTTTTAACCTACAGTAAATATATAAGCAGGAACACCGTTTATCATTTAGTAGAATTAGTTGCCTTCATCATTCATTTATGTTTAGATTGTAATTTATAGAATTGAGAGATACTAAGATCTGCTTCAGGGGATAGTCAGACAGGACCAAATCTTCATTCTAGCGTTTATTATTTCCGTTGGGCATATAAATTTTACACCCGCCTGGGGTAGCATCTTGGATGATGATTCGGTGAAATGTTTTATTTGCTGTATATTCTGACTCGTCACATACAGGCTCATTATAATGCTTCTTCCGATTTTTAATGACTTTTAATAGTTTAGAAATCATAATTTTGCTCTGAAGTAGATAATAGTCAGGGCCTACATTTGGAACTCTGATATATGTACGTCATGTGCCATATTTCTTAACTTTTGATTGACAGTTATGCCGTCGATAACACTGTTTCTGTGCGAAAAAACGGGATGATCGGTAATAAGCCCTCGACCAAGTCACTGCCGGAATCCCCAGTCTGTCTCCACTGCATATGCCTTAGGACTTCTGCGAAGACCTACTGCGGAAGGCACTGTTGTGAGTGCCCCTAGCACTGGCCGCAAAGCATACGGTGTCATTAAATAAACTTTGTAGTAGAACCCACAATTTATAATCAACGTATTTTTCCCCGACCTTTAATTAGAATGTCGATTTACTACGTACAATGAGAATCATTTAATTCTGAATTATTACAATAGATAATGAAACCTGTTGCCTACTTATCTACCTCACTGTACGAAAGTGGAACGGAGACGTGCTAGTGAGAGCTCCAGGCAGTTGTGATCATTCGTTGCTCCAATAATATGAAGTGAGACTACAGTTAGCAGCTCAATAAGAAGCTACTGGATGCCGGGCATAATAATGCGATTGAATTACATCATCAATGTATACTACGTGTTCTTTTGAAATTTATATCAAATTTATCTACTTCTTCTTTGAACTAATTTTCATAAACTTAAGAGATGTTTCGCAGATACATGGAGAAATTTGTTCAGTGATCGAACACGCATTTACAGGTTCTGTTTTGGCACCAAATTCAGTATGGCGCACATAGCGCGTACAATTTCTTTTTTAACACACTCCTTTGCTTAGGAGAAACGAATAAATACATAAGCATGTTTACATCGTAGCCAGATACATCGAAAATCTAAAACAAGGTGGTACGTTAGTACCACTGTTAACGTAAGCTGAAGAGTAGATAGCCCCTACGTAGCTTGGTCCTTCTCAGAACTCAGAGAAACATTTTTTATTCTCCTTGAGCGTTTCTATTACTCGCAATCTATGAAGACTGTACCACAACAAGAATAGGGTATAAAACAGTTACGCAGTTAAACCGTATTAACATTCACAAGTTCCGGCATACCATGGACCAAACTCGATATAAAATACCTCGGTACGCTCATTGCTAAGAGCATAAGCCCAGACTGAAAGATAGGAGCCACCAATATCCAACAAAACAATTTTGTGCATCAGATGGCACTGTCGAACACTCCATCAAAGCATCAGGATAGATGACAAACTCTTAGTGCATCCTTACATGTCGATAAGCCATACATTTAATTGTGTTATTAACGGTTGTTGTAATGCACAGTTACAATCATTCGGTGGCCAAACTCCTGAAAGGGACCCAGGCATGTACAGGGTGTCCAAAATAAAGGGAGCTCCGTGTCTTATAAACAAATACAGACAATTCACTCGTTTACTCTAAACACAGAATACAAAGTAGAAAATAATTATTATAGAAAATAGCGTACTCAGCGTTCAGTAGATCAATAGTTTACGGGAGGTACTGTTAATGTTCACCACAAACTTCAATACACAATTCACCACGTCTCAAAATGTTTCTTGAACCTTTCCTTAATTCACATAGTGTGGTTTCCGCAATAACACTGCGAATGTTTGTTTTCAACTCTTCAACTGTATGTGGGGTGTTACTGTAGGCTTAACCCTTTGAATAACCCCACAAATTAAAATCACAGGTAGACAAATCGGGTGATATGGGAGGCCATAAACCTACGAAACTGTACGTTCTTCTCAGCAAGCTTCATGGACGTATGACACTGAAAACTGTGAAATATGTGCCGTAGCATCATCTTACTGAAAAAACACATACTCTCGTCTTTCCTTCGTTAGCTTCGCTATTAATGGTTCCAAGAATTCCGTTACAGGTGCCTAAGAGTTCACGGTGTTGTTAAGGAAAGTGAGGCCTACAATCCGTTGGCTTGAAAATGCATAACAAATACCTACTTTCAGATCATACAGAGGCACGTCAAAGTGTTCTCTCGGTTTGTCTGTTGGCCAACAGCGTCCGTTTTGATGGTTCATGTACCCACTAAGGTGAAATCACGCGTAGTCTGAGTTGAAGAAAGAATTTGGATCCAGACAACCATCAGTGACATTCGTAACCATTCGCAATAGTGTTGTCGTTGTGCCTAATCTGTAGCTTTTAATGCTTGCAATACTCTTATTTTGTATGCTCGCATATGAAACAACTTCAACATGTTCCGCCACGCGGACGCGAGTCTAGTTAATTTCCGCGCACTTTTACTACAATTTCATCAACATGTCCATTATTTTCCGGCGAACAAACTTATTTTGTAGTTGCATTTGGCGTTAGCAACTGAACCTGTTGCTCTAAATTTAGTAATCAGTTTCTGCACAACACTTTTTGCAGCAGCAGTTGACTCTGGATATTTTATCGTCAACTTTTCATTTAACGTTTTAAACGATTTGCATCCAAAAAACGTTTCAAGAGTAAACACTCATAGATAAACTGAAAAACACATTCTCCAGAACTATATTCACAACAAGCTTCAAAAACGACGACTGACGACGCACCACTGATAACAAAATCGCCGCTCAACATTATCGAGAGCCGCTCTAGCATTAAAGAAATAGCTTCAGATATCATGTTCGGTGTAACACTGGGCCTCTTTTATCTTGATCACAACGTAGTACTGAGCAATAAACCAACTAACCTATTAAAATAAGTCAGTCATATCGAATCCATCCAATACAGTGTCTAATGCGTATGTCCACCAGCAAGTTACGAAAAATGTTTCCTTGTACACGTACTACGTTCGAAAAAGTTCTAACACCATTTGTGTGACAGCGCCGGCTACCATTTGGAATTTGTCAGCCTCGATATCACAAAGATTATTTCTGTGTGGCCGTTTTATTATATGAAAGAAAAACACCTCATGGTTTAGTGATTAACAAATATGTTGTGTTCCGTTGAAAAAATCCCAAAGATCGACTTACCCAAGTACAGTCTGTAGCAATTGCATGATGTAAACATTAACATTCGATTATTGGTAACCCACTCCTTCTGTAATAATTTGGAAATCATTTTTGCATGTGACGAGTGCATCCGCATAACCTGGACCACCGACATACTCTCTTTCCATTATAAAGTGGTATAGTCTGATCATCTTGCAGTGGTACATATTTCATTATTCAATCATGTTAACAACGCTTTGGGGGAGGGGCGTTACTGATACAGCAATACCACCCTATAAAGCTCCCCTTTACCAGGATTTCAAATAGATCGTGATCGTGTGCTAATGGAAAGGTGATCGGACTTTATTTCGTTTCCTGCGTGAGCTCTCTATTGAAAGAAAGAAAAAATATTCTAATGGAATTCCAACCAAAGATTTGTTATCACTGAGTATAAGTTTGTGGTAATGCAAACTAAAGTCGGTCGCCACCCTACAAAGTGCAAAAGTAATTCCAGCCAAAGGTATAGCAAAAGTTGAAACAACTGCTGCATTAAGCTTTTCTTCAATAAGGATTTTGTTTAGTAATAGGACACGAGAGATGGTAGCATGCATCAACAAGTAACCAGTCATGAATTAATTATAGCAGCGCATATCAACACAATGTGTAACAAGAGCATGATGCCCGCACTGTGCCACTTAGCAAGGAAACAGTACTAATTACTTTGACGTGGGTTGGCCATGAAACTTCACTACTAGTAAACAGTAATTTTGAAATCGTTAGAAAGCTCTTATTTTAACTAACATGAACGCAATTTATTTTGACTGTTTGTAAGCCTTTCCATTGCACAAGTCATGTATTTTGTATGGAGGCCGTGAATCTGATATAGCTTGATTCAGATACTGCAACTCATAATTTTAAGAGCACAAATATTTCACGAACAATTAACTGAACTTTGCATCAACTTCCACTGTAGAATTACTGAAAGAATGACTAGAGCATGGAGGGAACCGAAACTGTTCTGTCTTACAACGAGCTCTGGCTGACATTGTAAGTATGTCACCCTATTAACTAACTGTTCGCGTAAAACCTATTTTGTGATGGTGTTTTGTTTCAACGTACTAGTTTCGGGAGTTACCCGTCATCAGTGGTACCTATACTATACAAAAGAGACACATTCATTTAATAAGTTACTTTCAGGGTGTATTGTAGGGTTTAATGTATTTGTGATTTTTCATTTCATTTTAATTCGATTTTCCTTATACGTAATGTTTTCTAGAGTATCCCAGTGACAATATTTCGTAATGATCCTATAATAATACAATTACATTATATATATATATATATATATATATATATATATATATATATATATACATGTAAACGGAATACTGAGTTTTTACGAAATATATGCGGCTGTCAATGGCTGTTCCTGTACTTGGAATGATTACTCTTGGTACAAATCAAAGAAATATCACCTCCAATTCGTATTAACTCTGTTAGCAGAACAAAAAACTGAGTTTTTATTAAAATATACTGGCTAATTTTTCACTATTTTTTGTGCTTTTGTTTTTAGATCGGTTTGTTCGTTTAAAATAAGTGAACATTTCTGTTTTTTCCTAAATATGTGGTAAACTGCCTATTTCTGCAACATTTAGGACTGATAGAAATTGTCATGTCACTCGCTGTGTTGTTTCACTCTTTTGAGTGTATACTAAACGAAGACTGTTTCGCGCCAGTTAGTTTCTGATGTTCTTTAAAGCTTGTTCTGAAATTTTATGTAGTTTGCTCTAAGTACATTTGCCCATAGCTATGGTATTTTAACTCGAAAACACCTGAACATGTAAATTTGTAGGATTGTTCTATGTTGCAACAAATCTGTGATCGTGATGTATTTTGTACTCTGAAACCTATTTTCGGTTGCTTTTCTGCTTATGAGTCCTACATATTGACGAAAGAGGAAGTTCTAAATATTTTGGAAGCAACAGAAATTTGCACATACGTAACAGAACGTCCTTACATTATGTTAAACCAACAGACCGATCTTCAAAACAAAAAAGTTAGTCGAAAATTTCGGAAGTATACTTTAATAAAAATATATTTCTTTGCTCCGCCAACACAGATAATACATATTAGAAGTAGCATTATACTGGGTGTGTTTCCTAAGAGTAGTAAGGCAAATTTTCTCATGTGTTTCGGCAAACACCTGCCATTTTGATTTTAAATTGTGTAGTTGGAGTCAACTCAAACAATTAATGCTTGTCACGGCTCTCATCCGACGACCATTGTCAACAGAGTCCGTCTGTTTCTTTCCTTGGAGAATTTTGTGAGCCTATTCAACTGAATGTTCCAGAATTAATCTAGTACCATATTCGTTTTACCGCTGTGTACTAATAGGGGCAGTAAAACAAGAGTAAAATATAACTGTCCAGCAGCGACTGAGTAAAGCTGCATGCTTGGCGGTAACAGTCACCGCGGGCTATAGTAGTTCTGCCTCTGCTGGAGATTTGGTTATTCTTGGCGTTTTACTGCC
Source organism: Schistocerca piceifrons (assembly GCF_021461385.2). Taxonomy (NCBI): domain Eukaryota; kingdom Metazoa; phylum Arthropoda; class Insecta; order Orthoptera; family Acrididae; genus Schistocerca; species Schistocerca piceifrons. The sequence goes on from NC_060139.1 coordinate 377,759,848, forward strand.
GCTGTAGTACATAGCGATAAAACAAATATCGCGCTAGACCAATCTGGTAATGCTCTATCGAATGGGCACGTAAAATTCCGCTTCAAAAATCATTTCCTTTGTTGCGGGAAACAAGCCAAAGTTTTCCATCGACACTGGACGTCGCCTTTGACGCGATGTGCAATAATTGTTTGGTCTGACTCCAGCTACACAACGCAAAGGCGAAATTGTAAATATCTGCTGAAAGAACAGAGAAAATGCACTTGACGATTCTTATGAGAAATACACACTACATATTCTACGATGTACAACAAAAGTAATCTTTGCATTTAAGCAATATGCAATGACAGCTGCGTATACTTCGTAAAAAAATGCTTACGCTGATTATATATATGTACCTATAATTCATGTAATCGTATTATTACATTGTTGTTGTTGTGCTCTTCAGTCCAGAGACTGGTTTGATGCAGCTCTTCATGCTACTCTATCCTGTGCAAGATTGTTCATCACCCAGTACCTACCGCAACCTACATCCTTCTAAATCTGTTTATTATATTCATCTCTTTGTCCCCCTCTACGATTTTTACCCTCCACGCTGCTCTCCAATACAAAATTGGTGATCCCTTGATGTCTCAGAATATGTCCTACCAACCGATCCCTTATTCTAGTCAAGTTGTACCACAAATTTCTCTTCCCTACAATTCTATTCAATACCTCCTCATTAGTTATGTGATCTACCAATCTAATCTTCAGCATTCTTCTGTAGTACCACATTTCGAAAGCTTTTATTCTCTTCTTGTCTAAACTATTTATCGTCCACGTTTTACTAACATACATGGCTACACTCCATACAAATACTTTCAGAAACGACTTCTTGACACTTAAATCTATACTCGATGTCAACAAATTTCTCTTCGTCAGGACCGCTTTCCTTGCCATTGTCAGTCTACATTTTATATCCTATCTACTTCGACCATCATCAGTTATTTTGCTCCTTAAATAGCAAAACTGATTTACTGCTTTAAGCGTCTGGTTTCCTAATCTAATTCCCACAGCATCATCCGATTTAATTCGACTACATTCCATTATCCTCGTTTTGCAATTGTTGATGTTCATCTTATATCCTCCTTTCAAGACACTGTCCATTTAGTTCAGCTGCTCTTCCAGGTCCTTTGCTCTCTGACAGAATTACAATATCATCGGCGAATCTCAAAGTTTTTATTTCTTCTCCATGGATTTTAATTCCCACTCCGAATTTTTCTTAATTTCCTTTACTGCTTGCTCAATATACAGATTGAATAACATCGGGGATAGGCTTCAACCCTGTATAACTCCCCTCCCGACCACTACTTCCCTACCATGCCTCTCGACTCTTATAACTGCCATCTGGTTTCTGTACAAATTGTAAATAGCCTTTCGCTCCCTGTATTTTACCCCTACCACCTTCAGAATTTTAAAGAGAGTATTCCAGTCGACATTGTCAAAAGCTTTCTCTAAGTCTACAAATGCTAGAAACGTAGGTTTGTCTTTCAATATACTATTTTCTAAGATAAGTCGTAGGGTCAGTATTGCCTCACGTGTTCCAACATTTCTACGGAATCCAAACTGATCTTCCCCGAGGTCAGCTTCAACCAGTTTTTCCATTCGTCTGTAAAGAATTCGTGTTAGTATTTTGCAGCCGTGGCTTATTAAACTGATAGATAGTTCGATAATTTTCACATCTGTCAGCACCTGCTTTCTTTGGGAGGTCTGAGGGTATTTTGCCTGTCTCATACATCTTGCTCACTAGATGGCAGAGTTTTGTTGAGCCTGGCTCTCCCAAAGCTGTCAGTAGTTTTAATGGAATGTTGTCTACTCCGGGGTTTTGTTTCTACTTAGGTCTCTCAGTGCTCTGTCAAACTCTTCACGCAGTATCATATCTCCTATTTCATCTTCATCTACATCCTCTTCCATTTCCACAATATTGTCCTTAAGAACATCGCCCTTGTATAGACCCTCTATATAGTCCTTCCACCTTTCTGCTTTCCTTTCTTTGCTTAGAACTGGGTTTCTATCTTCATTTTCATGCAAGTGGTTCTCTTTTCTCCAAAGGTCTCTTTGATTTTCCTATAGGCAGTATCTATCTTACCCCTAGTGATATGCACCTCCACATCCTTACATTTGTCCTCTAGCCATCCATGCTTAGCCATTTTGCACTTTCTGTCGATCTCATTTTTGAGACGTTTGTATCGCTTTTTGCCTGTTTCATTTACTGCATTTTTGTATTTTCTCCTTTCATCAATTAAGTTCAATATCTCTTCTGTTACCCAAGGTTTTCTATTAACCCTCGTCTTTTTACCTACTTGACCCTCTGCTGCCTTCACTATTTCATCTCTCAAAGCTACCCATTCTTCTTCTACTATATTTCCTTCCCCCATTCTTGTCCATCGTTCCCTAATGCTCTCCCTGAAGCTCTCTACAACCTCTGGTTCTTTTAGTTTATCTAGGTCTCATCTCAAATTCCCACCTTTTTGCAGTCTCTTCAGTTTTAATCTACAGTTAATAACTAATAGATTGTGATCAGAGTCCACATATGCCCCTGGAGATGTCTTACAATTTAAAACCTGGTTCCTGAATCTCTGTCTTACCATTACATAATCTATCTGAGACCTTCCAGTATCTCCAGGCTTCTTCCATATATACAATCTTCTTTTATAATTCTTGAACCATGTGTTAGCTATGATTACGTTATGCTCTGTGCAAAATTCTACCAGGTGCCTCCCTCTTTCAATCCTTACTCCCATTCCATATTCGCCTACTACGTTTCCTTCTCTTCCTTTTCCTACTCTCGAGTTCCAATCAGCCATGACTATTAGATTTTCGTCTCCCTTCACTCTCTGAATAATTTCTTTGATCTCATCATACATATCATCAATCTTCGTCAACTGCGGAGGTAGTTGGCGTATAAACTTGTACTACTGTGGTAGGCGTGGGCTTCGTATCTATCTTGGCCACAATAATGCGTTCACTATGCTGTTTGTAGTAGCTTACCCGTATTTCAATTTTCCTGTTCATTATTAAACCTAGTCCTGCATTACCCTTATCTAATTTTGTATTTATAACCCTGTATTCACCTGACCAGAAGTCTTGTTCCTCCTGCCACCGTACTTCACTCATTCCCACAGTATCTAACTTTAACCTATCCATTACCCTTTTTAAATTTTCTAACCTACCTGCTCGATTAAGGGCTGTGACATTCCACGTTTCGATCCGTAGATCCCAAGAGGACGCCATCATCATTTAACCATACAGTAAAGCTGCATGCCTCGGGAAAAAGTTTCCCCTTGCTTTCAGCCGTTCGCAGTACCAGCACAGCAAGGCTGTTTTGCTTAGTATTACAAGGCCAGATCAGTCAATCATCCAGACTGTTGCCCCTGCAGCTACTGTAAAGGCTGCTGCCCCTCTTCAGGAACCACACTTTTTTCTGGCCTCTCAACATATACCCCTCGTTGTGGTTGCACCTACGGTACGGGTATCTGTATCCCTGAGGCACGGAAGCCTCCCCACCAAGGGCAAGGTCCATGGTTCATGGGAAGAGGGGGGGGGGGGGTAGGATTATTACATTAATATCACGAAATATTTTCATTGGGATACGCAAGAGAAGTAGAATTACAATGAACTGAAAAATCACAGATGCATAAAACTCTACAATATATCTGTAATAACTTATTGTAAGAAACAGATACAGCTGATGATGGGCAACGCCAGAAACTAGTACGGTAAAATAAAATACTACCAGAAGGCAGTTTTGTCGGACGATTAATTGATAAGATGATGTATTTACGATTTCTAAAAGCTGCAGGCCACGAAACATACAAGACATACATGACTAACACTTTCACCATAAAACAATAACAACAAAAACACATAAGTATAAATACAAAAAAGCACTTTTACAAACCTGTTACATAATGAGGTACGTCGAATGCCTGTGATCTTTTATGGCCTAGTATGTAGTTAATAATCACTACCACGTTGAGAACTTCACACGAAAGCCTGCTTTCTATTCCGAAAACTATTGCTCCATGGACCTTAACAATGCTTTTAAATAATTTATGTAATTTAGTGCGACTCTTTTACTATGTTTTTAAAACTGCAAATATTTTGGAATAGAAATAAGATCTTATCAGATATAGGATAAATCAAGGTAAGTGGCACACAATTAAGATTAACCACTTACAGTGTGAAAACTTCATTCCAATACTAGTCCATGCAGCAATTGTTTGGGCTGACTATTATCTGAAAGTGGATGGGGAGACAAACTCTCATGACGATATAATAATGCCGCATGACGCTCTGAATATTTCTTCTTGTCGTCCGAAATGAAAATTTCAGAGTAATCCAATAACTGCTATGATGCAACGACTAATAATAATTCACATCGGAGGGATGTTTATTCAGTTTTCTAGAAATACACGCTTCTCTCAGCATGGTTATTCTTCGAAGGCTAAACACAGACCCCTTGCCACAGAAAGACGAGGCACACTAACTCGTGCTTTTCCACATCTTCACTTCCGCCTAAACCTTTTCGCTATGGGTTGACTTCCCTCCATCTTTTCTGTTACATAAATACTAAATTTCCTTTGCGTGAGCGAGTTACATACGTTACAGTTTAGCACATAGATAACCTATCATGATGAATATTGGTAAAAGACGTTTACGGAGTATTTCAAGATAACGTAATGTTACAGAATGAGAAAAATTATGTACATGCATCGTAAGTCAAAGAATTTAAATACTACTGAGGTTACAATATTGATAGTCGACATAAGAATCTCTTCTGAGTTAAGAAACAGCTCACGTTAAAGTCTTTCCACTCATTTAGAACACTGAGTACAACAGAATACGTTTGTTTGCATGACCATCTTCCGCAGCAGCTGTTAAAATCAGTTATTGCTGATTTTCCGTCTTGAGCTTACTGGAGTTTAATTAACGAGAATTACACCAGATGCGTTGGCTTTTATTTATAAAGCATCTTCCGTGGTTATTCTGCAAATTGGATACATATATTTGTAAATTTCTGTTTGTTGTAGGTTAAATACAGCGTTTTGTTTCTAAAGATTGTGTGCAAGTTACGTACTTACTGTGTTTCTTTCCATATTCTGCTACTTTCGTCCTTGATGGGAAAGGTGACGTCGAACGACTTCGATTCACATATACAGTTGGCAGTTTTTGCCATTCTGCAGTAATTCATGTGCTGCATTATATACACTTCACTTTTGTAAATTGAACTGTGTTTCTCACTCTGCACAATAAAAGTGTTTAAGTCTGTTCGTTTGTTTTCGTTCATGTTGTGACTTTGAAAGTTAGTGTAAATTAGTGAAAAAGTCTTGTACGTTAGGGAGAAATCTGGCACTAGTTAGGGGAGGGGAACGGTTGACTGCAAGATTTTTTTGTTTTTTGGGGGGAGGGGGGCGGGGGGCGGGGATGGGTCTGGATGTTGATTATAGGGCAGAACCAGGGAGTGGATGGTAGTGGGAAATGGATCCCGTCGTTATACATGTGTATTTAATGTTATATTAAGTGGTCCGTCAGTTTAAAGAGTGTGTGGTTTACCAAGGTGGTTGTTTCTTTTCCCTTAATAATTTTTTGACTGTGGTACTTTTTTTGTAAGGTGAGGAGGTATTTAATGTTGTTTATATCCTTGTGATTTTCATGTCTGTGTATCTGATGGTAATTTTTGTGTCGGTGTTGGTATAAGTGGTCTACAAAAGTTGAATGATTTGTCCTATACCTCTACGCTCTTACGTGTCCTTTGTATCTGGTGTCAAATGTCCTCCTGGTTTGACCGATGTACCTTCCATCACATGTATTGCATTTCAGTTGGTATACTCCTGATTTCTGATATATATCAGTTTTTCCTGTTATTTTTGGGAAATATTCCTGAATTGAATTATTGGTTTGGTAGGCTATCTTTATGTCTTGGCTTTTCAAAATACTGGATATTCTGGGTGGTTGTATGCATGTATGTAACTGTGTACCGTATTTTGTTTTGTATTTCTTTCACATTTTGTGTTGTTTGTGTTCTTGTATTTTGTGTGTTTGTTTGTGTGTGATTTTGTCCTTGTGTTCGTGACAGCTGGGTGTTTGTTCTTTTATTTTCTGTTTCTTGGTTTTATTGTTCAGCATTGTTACTAAGTTTGCTTTGTATCCAGTGTTTGTTGCCATTTGTGTTACGATATTTGTTTTATGGTACTCGTTTCTTTTTTGTGATTGCCTGTATCTAATGGTATTGTGTTTACTCTGTGGAGCATGTATCTAAGTGGTGTCTGCTTTTGAGAACTGGGGTGTTGTGATGTCTGACGTATAATTTCGGCTGTTGTTCTAGGTTTTCGGTGTATGTTAAATTTGTGTTGTTTGTTTTCAACCTTTATGGTGTTGTCCAAGACATTTAACTCTCTGCTTTGCTTCTTCTGTATTGTAAAATGAAGCGTCTATCAGGTACAAGACGTCATCTATATACCTAATCCAGTATAGGAAAACGTGGTAAGAGCATGGAAGTATGGGACAAATCATTCAACTTTTGCAGATCACTTATACCAGCACCAACATAACATTACCACCAGAGACGTTGACACGGAAATCATAAGGATAAACAACAACAAAAAACATCTCCTAATCATACAAGAAAAATATCACAGAAAAGAAACAACTCATAAATCATCAGACTGGTAAACCACACACTCTTTTGACTGGTTGACCACTTAATATGTCATTAAATGTATACGTGTAGCCATAGGCTCCATTTACCACCACCATCTCCTCCTAGATCCTGTTTAATCACCATACAGGCCCGTCCTTGGCTCCCACTATCTTGCACTCAACCCCCCACACACCCCTCATCTCGTCTCACTTACTCAAAGAAAAAAAAAGTAGTTTTAATTGTTGGCAACACTCATAACGTGATCCAAAACAAACGACCAGACACAAACACTATTACTGTGCTGAGTGAGAATGACACATAACCTCAGTTCAGTTTACAAAAGTGAAGTGTATGTAACGCACCGCAAGAAATATTGCATAATGGCAAATAATGCCAATTCGATACGGGAATCAAAGTCATTTGACTTCAACCGCTGCTAGCAATGAGGGAAGAAGCATAATATGTAAAAAAACACCGTAAGTAACTTGCACAGCAAATTTACAAACAAAAAGCTGTATTTAACCCACAACAGCCAGAAATGTACAAACGTGTGTACCTAATTTGCACAACAATCACGAGAGATGCTTTAAAAATAAAAGCGAAATGTTTCAGGTGTAATTCTCTTTAATTAAGTTGCAGTAAGCTCAAGACGGAAAACTAGTAGTAACTGACGACAGCAGAACTCTCTGCTCAAGTCGAAGGATACAGACTGAAAGTCTTTCAAATAAGGAAATTGATTAATTACTTATTACTACCTGTACAAAAAACTGTCTTACTCCCGCCATCTATCAATTTTCATGATTATAACATTACCATCAAAAAGTTATCCTTGTGTTAAATTGGTATAACAACTGTTGTAGCATACCTTACAGAAAATTATTAGTATCAATGGTAAAGCTTCATAAATTTATAAAAACTTAGCAACATCACCACTTTCCCAAATCTTAACCACAATTACATCTATAAAATAACTATATTACTGATTACATTTTTAATAGACATTTATTAACACGACTATTGTATTGTTTTAATGTGCATTTGTTGGAGCGAACAAAATAGTAAGTAGAACATGAGAGGACGGAACTAAACGAATAGCCTTGTTATGTATTCTTTGACTCTTAAGTTTCAAGTATTTATGTATGCTGTTGGTATATGCTATGAGAATCTCTAACTAATGGAAGTAAATGTCAGATTGAAAGACACCGATATTCCATTCGAAATGTGTAGTGCTGTACTCACTATTTTCAGAAAAGATGAGAGTAACAATGGAAAACTATTCACTGGATAATGTGGGCATAGAGTTGATACAAAGCTCACAAAACCGTGGAGACGAAAATGAATACTGCGTTTCAAGCGTTTTTGAGGACATCAGTGAGTTAGAAACTATTCTGGAAACACAAGGAGAACAGAGCTGCCTTGCGTCAGGGATCTCAGCGAATATCAACAGCAGACAACCACAAGGTAGTAACTGAATTAAGCTTAAACACATCTATCAGTTTGTAAATTCTGACACTTCCGGCCTTTTAACGTGAAGTTATACTTGCGTTTCTCTTTGCAGATGTAACTTTGGGACGATCCTTACCACGACAGACTGGTATCAGGAGCAGAACAGAGACAAAAGGTGCGAGTGCGTTAACGAGCAACAGAGACAGCCTAGCCGTGCAATCTGACGACAGCAGCGTATACCTGAGCGCCTCGTTAGACGACGTCGATGCGGTGCCTAATAGCGTGACCTGCTGTCCGGAACACAACGAGAGCGCTAAGGAAGGGGAGGGCGCCCTTCAGAAGACAGACGACACTAAGGAAGCGCAGAGCTCTACATCAAAGTGCAGTGTAACGATTAACTTTCGCCTCACTGAGGAACAGTTCTGCTGCAGCTCACGTGAGTCCTGTGTTCACTTAAAAGTAGAAATTGAAAAATTTGAGGGCACGAAGAACAGGAACGCTTTTGCTCCACAGGTGAGTTGCCAGCAGCAAACGCGGAAGACAGCGCATGAGGCAGTTCTCTCGGTCACCTCCACACTGGTGACCAGCGGCGGCAGCGCGCGAGAAGACGTTGTTAATCTACATCGGCCGTCGCGTTCGGATAGGCGCGCTGAGATGGATGACCCAGACGAGTTTCCGGGAAACTCAACTGTCGAAGGGCCCGAAACTCCCGAGTACAGTCCCACGGATAGCGAATCGTCTGAGACTTCGGACGAAGCAGACGCTACGGAATGTGCCACGAAAAAGTCACGTAGCCACACCGATTTAGACAGTCAGTTCGCAACACCGACAGCGGAAGAAAGTGATACATTGGGATTTAAGGAAGCAGTTAAAGATAAAATTGAAGAAAGTTGCGCTGGTCAGCTAGAAGATAAATCTGACTCTCCTCAATCCTGCGTTAGTGAACGGCATTATTTTGAAGAAAATATGACAAACATAGATGCAGAGGGAGTAGAGATATGTAAACAAAGTCTCAAGGAAGATTTGGACCGAAATTCTATGCTAAGTGAGATAACTCTTGATAGTGAAGATAATAGTAAGACGTCAGTAGTTTGCAAGGATGTATCGGACACAACACATCCCGATAAGAATTCTACGCTCAAGGACTCTGGGAATCATAAAACAGCCGCCGAAATGAATCCCAGTGTAGAATTTACTGAAGATGGGAAGGTGAGACCAAACAGCCAGCAGAAAGGGGATGTGCATTCTCAAGGAAATAACTGTAAAAACGAAGAGAATAGTCGCTCCGGTTTTCCCTTGCAAATAACTCTAGATGAGGACAGTGTGAGCTCTGACGTCCGCTCGGAGTCTCTTGACGAGCGAGTGCTTAGTACCGAAATGCTGAGTGATTCAGATGAGCTAGATTTCACATTTCACGGGAAGGACGATTCGGGTACCGCGGAAAGAGCAAAGGTAACAGCAAAAGGACTAGACGATTTGCCACAAGCAGAGCTCATCGGAACGCCCGTGGGTGGTGAAACACAAGGACAAGGAGACATTTCGCATTCGGACTCTGATGTCACATCAAGTAGCGGCACAGACCATCAACTGAAGACACCAGTCACACAAGAACTATCTGAAGGAATGAAAGATGAGCTTACTGTATCTAACGAAGAAGAAGCTAAGTTGAAATTGCCCAAGACGTTGCAGCATGTGAGTGAAGTCCCTAGGGGAATATTCGAGAGTATCCTGTATAAACTTTATAATCGGATGAATCAGAGGTCACCGCGAACATGGAGGGATATATCAAGAGGACCGTGCGTGAAGCAGCTGGTGAAAGCATTTTCCAAGGAAGCAATGGATTGTCCAAAGTTTCCGAAAAGCCAGTCAGTTCCGGTACAGAAAACTAAAAAACAAATACCGAAACCAGAGTTATTTGAATCGTTTAGCGACATGGACGACTCTCCCAGGAGCCAGTCTGTAAAGGTACAGAAAACTCCGGAAAAAATTCGAGAATCGCCATTATCTGAGTCGTTTAGCGACGTAGGTGATGAAGGATTTAAATGCAGATTAGAAAGTAGTACCGATGACGAACGTTTATCAAGCGACGATGTTCCAATACGGTCTTCGACACCTTCTCAAGAAGTAGTGGTGATGGAAATAAGAGATGAATTGCAAAAGCCTGATTGCTCGAGTAAGAAAGTAATACAACTGATTAAGAAGTTTGGTGGCAAAGGCAGCTTTAAGAAACACAAGAAAGATGAAGGTAATATCGACAAGGCAGAAGAGCTTGGTGAAACGCAGCTTGCACCGAAAAATCCAGATGAAGGTAATGCAATTAAGGATGGTACGACTGACGACAAGGCTAAAAGCGAGGCTCTTCGTGAAAAGGAGGCTGCCTGCTCTAGAAAAGGAAGCTCCGCATGGCTAACGAATGTCTCTGTAAAAAATCTAGTAGCCATCTTTTCTGAAATATCTAAGTCACCTGTGCCGTCTCGAAGGAGCGCCTCCCGATCTTCAAAAAAAAGCACCACTTGGCAGAGCAGAGAGGCACTGACTAAGGCTTCTCGGACGATGGAGACGCAGACGCCAGGTTCTGAAGCTATCGGAAGCTGCAGCAACGTGGTGCTGTTGGTGCAGCCGGAGTACAGCGGAACCAATGTGAGTAGCGCCAATTCCTCCTGTACACCCTCTTCAAGCACTTCAGGAGTGTAGCCGTACAATAAAGTTGATGCACTGTTTAGCAAGATTTAGTCCTTGGAAACTGTTAATCAATGTGGGTTTGAGGCTCTCCATTTATGCTGCACTTAGACTGACCACCAGAGGAACTGCCCACAGTTCCTGCTACACCCATCTCACTACGCTGTGAAAACTTCGTCTTGTTAGTAACGCACATGTGTCTGTGAGTTACCTGTAAATCTGCGAATTGGTGACTTACAGTTTCGTTTCCTTAAGTGTAACACACTGTTGAATAAATTTAATGCTGCCACCCCAGGATTCTTCCCAGTGCACAGCATTCCTCCATCAAGCACACATTACACTCGTGTCGTAAGACTAATGGGAAATTCAAATTAATAGTTATCTGATGAGAGAACTGATGGTGTGGCTCTGATTTCCTTCAACAATTACATTACTTCCGGTGGCACCACCTCTTTTGCCGATAATGTCACTCCGTGTGAAATGACGGTAATAGTCAAAGATGGTGAGAAATGACGAATTAACGTACGCAAACTTTTGGGATGATGAAACTAACTCACTTGTGGTCGGTAAAAAGGGCGGGTAACTTCCATGATATTACAATGAACCAATTTTCCTCTTGTAAAAAAGAAGGCCAAAATAATCACACAGTGTTAATATACCATTAATACTACTGTCTTGGTGTTAACCACCTCCTCATAATGCGGCAGGCTATTGTTTGACTAATACCACACTCTCTTAATATGATTGCTATAAGCACTATAGCTGTGTTATCGACTAACTACTTCATCATATACGAGGATATTCCTTCACTGTTACTCCACCCTATCATCAGGTTACCTCTACCCCTACACTCTTTGTACTGAACATCATTATGTACCAAGCTATAACTTTATTGTTAGCCGATGTAGGAATGAGTGAGTATTCAAGATAGAACTAAAATTTTAATTCTGAGGTTCCCTCCATTCAAGGGTAATCGCTAACGCATGACATCATTGCGTCTCACCCATCTCCCTACCCACGAACACATCGTGAGCCAGACACCTCCTCTTCCTTTATTGAGCTACATAAATTCGTTGGAAGTAGGACAGTCAGAGGGTTTCTGAGCCAAAACAAATTTAGCTCTCCCAGAACCGACTCCCTATTTTGTGCCATAGAAATGAAACAACCAATCACCTCCTCCTTAAGCCAAGCCCTTTTCTTGAAAATAAGCAAATAAGAGAGCTTCTGAGCCAAGATATCCTGATCGCAGCTCAGTATTTTACTTGTCAATAATATTTCTCAACCACAACAGCCTTTACTGGAAAGAGGCCAGCTAGAGAACTAAGCCAACACACATATTTAGACCATACGCAGTATTTTGTCGTCCAATTAACTACATAGCTACCTACGGCTAGGAAAGCCGGTGCATGATATTATTCTCGCCCAGCACTCTTGGCCATTGCACAACCTAAGCATTGCATCGGACACACTCACGCCATACCAATCTTATTCGATTTCCGTACCCTGGGGGCCTAAAACGGTGAATCATTATATTATGAGCAGTTTGAAGTATATTATTGGCTTCATTTGATAGATTTTCCGTTTTCACTTTAGCTACTAAGAGCAGTATGCACCAAATACACTGAAGCGCCAAAGAAACTGGTATAGGCATGCATGTTCAAATACAGACATATGTAATCAGGCAGAATACGGCGCTGCGGTCGGCAACGCCTATATAAGGAAAGTGTCTGACGCAGTTGTTAGATCGTTACTGCTGTTACAGTCGCACGTTACCAAGATTTAAGTGAGTTTGAACGTGCTGTTATAGCCGGCGGACGTTCGATGGTACACAGCATCTCCGATGTAGCCATGAGGTGGCAGTTCTCCCGCACGACCATTTCAAGAGTGTGTCATGAACATCAGGAATTCGGTAAAACATCAGATTTCCCACATCGCTGCGGCGGAAAAAGATCTTGCAAGAATGGGACCAACGACGACTGATAAGAATCGTTCAGCGAGACAGAAGTGAAACCCTTCCACAAATTGCTGCAGATTTCAGTGCTGGGCAGTCAACAAGTGTCAGCGTGCGAACCATTCAACGAAACATCATCGATATGGGCTTTCGGAGCCGAAGACCCACTCGTGTACCCCTGATGACTGCACGACACAAAACTTTAAACCTCGCTTGTTGATGACTGGAAACATATTGCCTCGTAGGACGAGTGTCTTTTCAAATTGTATCGAGCGGATGAACGTGTACGGGTATGGAGAAAACCCCATGAATCCATGGACCCTGCATGTCAGCAGAGGACTGTTCAAGCTGGTGGAGGCTCTGTAATGGTGTGGGGCCTTTGCAATTGGAGTGATATGGGACCCGTGATACGTCTAGATAGCGCCCTGACAGGTGACACGTACGTAAGCATCCTGTCTGATCACCTGCATCCATTCATGTCCATTGTGCATTCTGACGGACTTGGGCAATCCCAGCAGGACCATGCGACATCCCACACGTCCATAATTTCTACAGAGTGGCTACAGGAACCCTCTTCTGAGTTTAAGAACTTCCGCTGGGCACCAAACTTCCCAGACATGAACATTATTGAGAATATTTTGGATGCCTTGCAACATGCTGTTGTTCAGAAGAGATCTCCACCCCTTCGTACACATACGGATTTATGAACATCCCTGCAGGTTTCATGGTGTCAATTCTCTCCAGCACTGCTTGAGACATCAATCGAGTGCATGTTACGTAGTGTTGTGGCACTTGCGTGCTCGTGGGGGCCCTACATGATATTAGGCAGGTGTACTAATTTCTTTGGCTCTTCATCGTATATATGTGTTAACCTTGTAACAAACGGATGATAGCTTTATTTCTAGTATCAAAGTTTTGGGAGAAAAACTTGTATTCCCATTGAAATGCCCTGAATTTTGTTGATAGTGTTATCTGTGATCTGGAAGAAAGCGTCCCTTATTGTAAATAATGTTAAGGAATGATGGTTACAATAATCAGCGGACGTTTTTAGAAGTTTTTCAGTAATGGTTCACTGCGACAAACACCATTTTCAGGAAGACCATGATAATCCGTAATATTCCATAACACAATTTTCGTCACTGACTGGCTAATATAACTTTTCATTAGCTCCGATATAGGCCTAGTCAAGGGTACATTCCACTGTCGCGGATAAAATTTTTTCTTATATACTTGATGAACACAACTGAAGTCTCATTTGATCAAGAATGGTTGCCAAATTCGTTATACTATTACTCCCTGCCAAGCATTTCCATCGCCGACCTAAAACACATACAAGAAAACCATCATTCAACTCCATAGGACGAGAATCAATATCAAATTCAATAAAAATGTTGTATACTTTGTTAATACATGTATGTGGTTCCACAACCTCCAAAAACTTTATCAAAGAAAACATTGTTCGTAGTAGGCTGTACAAATATATCCTTCATTCGTCGTGTGTTTACCAATTTCGACCCTCAGACGTTTTAAAGCACCTGCAAAAGAGTACATCAACGTAGACAAGTGTTACATCAAATATGTACATTGTGGAAAACCACTGAACGTAACTACAGTTGTGTTTAAATTCTACAGAAGCAGTCCTCCTTACTTTACATAAGTATTACGCAGTATGGTGTACATAAGATCAATATGCAACTTTTGGCACGCTAAGGAAGCATGTAATATACAGTGGTGTACGTTATCGAAAGTCATATTCTTTACCTTTGAATGTATCTTTGCTAGAATTAGAGCACCTGACCTCGGCTTCAATCTGTACATGGAAGTTGTATGGTTCACACATGATGTGACGTAGTTACACGCTTTTAGGATGATATTTCCGTTGTTAGATCGTAATGTAGAAGAATCATTTAACATAAGGCTTCACTTATGGAATGACTTCTCTATTGTATGCCCCAAAAAATACGACATATTGCATAATGCTTCACATATAAGGAAGTAAGACTGCTTCTGTAACATCTAAACCGAACTGATATGTTCAATGGTTTTCCACAGTGTGTATCTATAATATAATACTCATCCACGTTGCAAGTGCTTGAAAATGAGAGAGAGAGAGAGAGAATCAAGATTCCCAACACAAGACACAATTTTATAAAATAATATTGGATCTCGCTGACCGGCCGGAGTGGCCGAGCGGTTCTAGGCGCTACAGCCTGGAACCGCGTGACCGCTATGGTCGCAGGTTCGAATCCTGCCTCGGGCATGGACGTGTGTGTGATGTCCTTAGGTTGGTTAGGTTTAAGTAGTTCTAAGTTCTAGGGGACTGATGACCTCAGAAGTTAAGTCCCATAGTGCTCAGAGCCATCTGAAGCATTTTTTTTAAATCTCGCTGACGTAAAACCGAATAAAGCGGAAACATAAGCGTTAAAGAAGGCGTTAGGTACAGCATAATAGAAACAGAATGTATTGTAGCTCAAGAAAGAAAAACAATTCCATAAATACAATTCCAGTCAGTGAACTGTTAGTAAAACATCTATATGACTACATCAAAAACAAGCAATATAATAGAAACAAAGAGAAAAATAACAAAGAAGCACTAACAATGAAGTCAATAAATGGAAAGCTGTAGGATAGGGGGCAGAGGGTCAGTAGAACCTTGCTAGTACTTTGCACGGTCAAAATACCGCGGCTCTTTAAAAATCCGCTCAGTGAGCAGGCCAGACCTCAAAATATTTGCAAGAGGACATGTTTTTGATAAACAGGTGGAAATCAATTTTGCCTTGTTTCTCATACTATATGCATGTTGACTGCACATGTATATTAAGGGAATCCTTGTGCGTTATTTCATGTGTATGCTGAATAATTTCCAAGCGTGGCATGTTGCTTATTGCTTGGTCATTGAAAATATTTCCATCTTTCTTTATGCACTTCTGTGTGAAACACTCTTCCTGGAGACTGAGTATTCTCTTTCCTTTGTGATTACAATATGACATTTCCATGCTTGTGTTTATCTCAGTGTCGTACACGAGTTCCCTTCTTTAGATGTTCTGCATATGTAGAATACGTACATTTGCTCTTCAGTAGCGTTATAAGTTCTTTGTACTGATGATTAAAACATATTGTAGTCACCGCAACAGATCTAAAATTGCAGCTATTACATTTTAATTCATATATTCCTAAACTACTGTAATGTATTTATCTTTATATTATTTCATGGTTTTTAATCTTTTTAAGTTGTACAATTTGTTCCTACGTTTTTTGAAGATGTTACCAAATTTGTGTGTGACTGGTTATGGTATGTTTTGGTGTGCTGTTTTGTGTTTAGGTTGTGGGATGATTTTCTTGGCGTGAGTCTGCGTTGCCTGTTGTAGTTACGTGTTTATGTACCTGAATTATTCTTTGTTCTGTAGAGGCAAGAGAAAATCAATTTCGAACCTGGAAAAACTTATTTTAGTTGTATTAGGAATTGCCTGGTAGTTAACCGTTAGACACCAACAAATGTATTGTTACCAGAAACTGCAAAAATGCCCAACGTCTTTCAATGGAAATTAATGACAGACACAAAATGTTCAAATGTGTGTGAAATCTTATGGGACTTAACTGCTAAGGTCATCAGTCCCTAAGCTTACACACTACTTAACATAAATTATCCTAAGAACAAACATACACACCCATGCAAGAGGGAGGACGCACAGTCTATGACTGTAGCGCCTAAGAACGCTCGTCTAATCCCGCGCGGCTGACACACACATTTCCGCTAAAAAGGCTTTCTGAAATTGACCACCCACTGAGACAGATACTTGACAGATTGTATCAAGAAGACTATGAATAAACACTGCACCTAAAACAAAATTAAATACAAACTTCATAAATGTAAATAACTTTCTACCTAATCTCCGAAGAACGCCAAATTACCTAATTCAGACTGTCATTGCAACGAAACAATTTCAGCAGCTGATGTCTTCTACTTCCCAGCAAAAGCACGTACAAGAACAGAACAATAATTTGGGGTTGTTGTGTTGTTTTGGGGGAGGAGACCCGACAGCGAGGTCATCGGTCTCATCGGATTAGGGAGGACCGGGAAGGAAGTCGGCCGTGCCCTTTCAAAGAAACCATCCCGGCATTTGCCTGGAGCGATTTAGGGAAATCACGGAAAATCTAAATCAGGATGGCCAGACGTGCGGTTGAACCGTCGTCCTCCCGAATGCGAGTCCAGTGTGTTAGCCACTGCGCCACCTCGCTCGGTCAGAACAATATGTAAAAACCATTCTTGCTAATAAATTCGCAGAATATTTCCATATTTATAGAGGCGGCTTCAATACCCAGATAATGGTAGAGTGGTTGTGCGTTCTGTCCAAGCACAGGTTACAAAGAATTGATTTCGCTTCACAGTGAAACTTCTAGTATCTCTGTAAAAGCTACAGGCTGAAGTTCGTTTCGGCCTCACATTCTTGAAGGAAAATTATGTTGTAACCTTTGCTGTGGCGGTGGTTTCCGCAATGTCCTGGAGCCGACGCGGATTTGAACCTTTACAGAACATTGCCGAAGAGTCTCCAAACCATTCTTGCACGCCTCCTTGTATAGTATGTTATATACAGTAGCTGCAGAAAAAGGATAAGTCGAGCATGAGAGGACACGGAGGCCCACTCCAACACGCATGACACTCTCCTCTTTCCTTAGATTTGGCTGTAGCGTACCTGACCGCAATGTGTCCCTAATTACTAAAAAGGTACTCCCGTCACCCCCTGCACCAGTTACTCATTACAAAAGTACACGTTACTTCCGGGCTAAATCAGTACATGTGGCTGCTTGCTGGGACTAAAAATGGTTCAAATGACTCTAAACACTATGGGACTTAACATCTGAGGTCATCAGTCCCCTATACTTAGAACTACTTAAACCTAACTAACCTAAGAACATCACACACATCCATGCCCGAGGCAGGATTCGCACCTGCGACCGTAGCTGCAGCGCGGTTCCGGACTGAAGCGCCCAGAACCGCTCGGCTACAGCGGCTGGCTGCTGAGACTACATTCAGCTTAACATGCCAGAGCGATTGTAGCAGACTCTGAAGATCATTTCTATGATACACAATGTGTGTTCATCTGTGCTTCATCTATGGTCCCAGATGAATAATCGTAAAGACGAAACACATTTTCTTGCGGGAGAAGCGAAATGCAAAAAAATGTCGAATATAAACGTCGGAAAGGTGTCATCAAACGATGTTGGCACCTTTTCGATCTCTATGGGTTAGTTATAGCATTAAAAATTCTTCTATTCGGTCGACATACCTGCGCAAGAACGCGTCAGACTAGGAAGACAAGGAGCAATCAGACCTTCTTTACAAATGAATTTATTCGAATACAGAAGATAAGTTACACGTTACACAAACAACACGAAAATGTAGCTTTGAAAACAAGGTCGGTCACTTTAATTATGTCAATCAACACAAAAAACAGAAGACAGGAAAACACTACAGCACGGCCGTCAACATGATGAGCTGTAAAGTTTAGTAAGCAAAAGTACTAAAACTGAATAACCAATATTTAAATTTTATTTCACGTTTTTACACTATTTCGAATGCATGATAAACACTACAATTTATTACTACTTAATTCTGTTGATATCTTGCAGAATTTTCTCAGTCCGTCATTGTTCTGATTTTCAGTACCACTTTAACGTTACGAGATACGAATTAATATCTTTCCTGTCTATAAGTTGTAGATTTATTTCATAATGGATTAAATTAAGCAGCTTTTCTTATTTCTTGTACTCATTCCAAGAACAACGCTTTTGGTTCGAAAAAAATGTATGTATTATGTATAAAAAATTTCAGAGTGAGGCAGCTAAGACAGGCCACCCCAGATATATACAGAATGAATAAATATATGGAGATGTCTAGTTATAGAATAGAATATGGTGGATTTTCCGACGTTTGCAAGTAATTATTCATGTTTATAGTCTCTGAATTAGGACATTGAATTTTTTTAATGAAACTACACTCCTGGAAATTGAAATAAGAACACCGTGAATTCATTGTCCCAGGAAGGGGAAACTTTATTGACACATTCCTGGGGTCAGATACATCACATGATCACACTGACAGAACCACAGGCACATAGACACAGGCAACAGAGCATGCACAATGTCGGCACTAGTACAGTGTATATCCACCTTTCGCAGCAATGCAGGCTGCTATTCTCCCATGGAGACGATCGTAGAGATGCTGGATGTAGTCCTGTGGAACGGCTTGCCATGCCATTTCCACCTGGCGCCTCAGTTGGACCAGCGTTTGTGCTGGACGTGCAGACCGCGTGAGACGACGCTTCATCCAGTCCCAAACATGCTCAATGGGGGACAGATCCGGAGATCTTGCTGGCCAGGGTAGTTGACTTACACCTTCTAGAGAACGTTGGGTGGCACGGGATACATGCGGACGTGCATTGTCCTGTTGGAACAGCAAGTTCCCTTGCCGGTCTAGGAATGGTAGAACGATGGGTTCGATGACGGTTTGGATGTACCGTGCACTATTCAGTGTCCCCTCGACGATCACCAGTGGTGTACGGCCAGTGTAGGAGATCGCTCCCCACACCATGATGCCGGGTGTTGGCCCTGTGTGCCTCGGTCGTATGCAGTCCTGATTGTGGCGCTCACCTGCACGGCGCCAAACACGCATACGACCATCATTGGCACCAAGGCAGAAGCGACTCTCATCGCTGAAGACGACATGTCTCCATTCGTCCCTCCATTCACGCCTGTCGCGACACCACTGGAGGCGGGCTGCACGATGTCGGGGCGTGAGCGGAAGACGGCCTAACGGTGTGCGGGACCGTAGCCCAGCTTCATGGAGACGGTTGCGAATGGTCCTCGCCGATACTCCAGGAGCAACAGTGTCCCTAATTGCTGGGAAGTGGCGGTGCGGTCCCCTACGGCACTGCGTAGGATCCTACGGTCTTGGCGTGCATCCGTGCGTCGCTGCGGTCCGGTCCCAGGTCGACGGGCACGTGCACCTTCCGCCGACCACTGGCGACAACATCGATGTACTGTGGAGACCTCACGCCCCACGTGTGGAGCAATTCGGCGGTACGTCCACCCGGCCTCCCGCATGTCCACTATACGCCCTCGCTCAAAGTCCGTCAACTGCACATACGGTTCACGTCCACACTGTTGCGGCATGCTACCAGTGTTAAAGACTGCGATGGAGCTCCGTATGCCACGGCAAACTGGCTGACACTGAAGGCGGCGGTGCACAAATGCTGCGCAGCTAGCGCCATTCGACGGCCAACACCGCGGTTCCTGGTGTGTCCGCTGTGCCGTGCGTGTGATCATTGCTTGTACAGCCCTCTCGCAGTGTCCGGAGCAAGTATGGTGGGTCTGACACACCGGTGTCAATGTGTTCTTTTTTCCATTTCCAGGAGTGTATATACTTTTTTCCTGTATTACTCGAAAGAAGCTTCTAAGAGAACTTGGCGATATAACATGATCAAATAGTATAAAGATAACAGCGCCGCAAGCAACTGTCCCGCCGTCAAGGGAGAGGTTACACAAAGAAGTGGTTCAAATGGCTCTAAGCTCTATGGGACTTGACATCTGCGGTCATCAGTCCCCTAGGCTTAGAACTAGTTAAACCTAACTAAGCTAAGGACATTACACACGTCCATGCCCGAGGCAGGATTCGAACCTGCGACCGTAGCGGCAGCACGGTTCCGGACTGAAGCGCCTAGAACCGCTCGGCCATAGCGGCCGGCGTTACACAAACGCCTCTCCTATTGTACCAGATGTAAGCAAACATGTCACTCCGCTACTGTTCGTGTTTTTACTATCACTAATGTCATACCAAGTGCTCAGAATGTTGACCTTGAGCCTTGCTACACGCTGTAAACTGATTCTGGAGAAACAGTACCGTACGTTAGATTTGATCTCGAGTTAACGGCAGCACAGGCCCGTGCTGTAAGGCATTTCATGCTTTCGCGAGTCGTTGGTGTTTCCTAATAGACGTCTTGTTTTAATCTTCGCCACAGATAAAAGTTCAAACGTTTTAAGCTCAGTTAATGTGTTTCCTGAACGATTGTTTCAGTGCTCTCCAAATATTTTCTTATGATGGTCTATAATTACATGTGAAAAATAGGAGGGACATACGTCATGTTGGTAGCACACTTATTACCTTATATCCAGTGGGATAACCGCCAGTAACTGCGGTACCAGCATATCTTAATAACTCGAACTCGATATACGTGAGTGTGATTCGATCCACCTCAATAAACTGGGACGAATGTTGCAGGTCTTGAAAAAAACGCACGAAATGTTGATAGACCAAGAGTGTTGTTTCTATCCACATCTTTGAGTCACCATGAAGTTTCAGCTGAGGTGAACATTGCGAAGATTACCTAGCCCAAGGTTTGTAAACGTTGTTTCTTCCTTACACAAAGTTTTACATCGACAAGCTACATCACTTTTTGCTTTTCGTAGATACCATTCTGTAACCAATTTTGGAAATTATCGTCACGAAGCTGCAGATGCAGAAAAATGTAAAGAGGATGAAATGCGACGGAATGCACTGCTCACAGAACACACGTTTCGTTGACCCATCTCGTACTTCCGAGATGGCTTGTAGCGACATTTGCATTTTGTGTTACTACATCTAAGTTTCATTTCTTTCACTTGTAGCTCTTCGTTATCCGTGGCGTACTTTATTCTCCACAATTCCAGTTTTTAGAACCTTTTCTATAATGTTTGCAAAGAAGGGTCGTGAGTGCTTTAGAGAACACAGACCTATGGTCTTCAAGCCTACAGGTTTCAGTAGCAAAAAAACACAGTCGGTGTCGTAATTCGAAGACCACAAATATAACAATTACTTGTGAACGTCACTAAATTCGCCAATTGTCCGTTATAGCTTGGTGAAAACCGCAACTCGATGTATTTACTCATTCCGAATATGTTTGGTGTGTACTTTCGTAGCTAGGAGTTGGTGTGCCCAGTTGCTTGAAATGAGCTCTGTAGGAAGTTCTTATGTTCATACAAAAAATAATTTAGCAAGCAGCTTGTTTTGAAGAGATATCAAAAAATGGTATGAAAGTAGCCGAAGCATGCCTACATTTTATTCTTATTTCCTCTGTATTTGACAGTATCCGTAAGATAAAAAATATTTGCATATGCGTTTTAAGAGTTCTGAGGCACGATGTCCGAAATCAGTTCATTTTCAACATATAATCCCAAGAAAATAACACTTTCGAACTCTTCTCTTTGCTGTCACATTTTAGATATACATGAAGTCGGAATCTTCTTAGAGTTTCTGAGTTGCTTGTAGTGTTTCCATTTAAAGTTTAGTGACAAGGAAATGGCTATGATGAAGTCATCATCGAGTGGTTTTATCAGAGTATGGCATACCAATAGGAACTTCCGTACTGTCTTCCTAGTTGACCCGAGGGCATTATCAAGGCAAGAAATATGGTTGCGAGCTCTGGGCCAGGCTTTGAAGCCCCAATGAATGTCTACCGGCCGCCATGTTATTCTCTGCCTTGCGGCAACATCTAGACGTGGTATGGAGAGGCATGTGGTCAGCATTTCGCTCTCCCGCCCATTTTGGAGACTTTCCATGTCGTGTGAGCGGTACTACTATCTCTTCTCCATCCATGACACAAGGCGATTCTTAACAATAATTAATTAGTATATCGTCATATCAAAGAATAATTACCGTTTTTATAGTTACGTCGCTCATTTTAAAAACCCGCTGGCGCTCTTTGGGGTTTCTCACTCGCTCAGAGATGTCACTCTCGTCGACAGCTCATATTCTCTACATCGCGTCCTCCTTAATCCACACAGATGAAATTCTCTTCTTTGTCACAGACGTGTCTCTCACTGTCTCTCCATCCTTTGCGGTATGAATAACGAAATAAAAACCTTTTAACCATTACTTCCTCTTTACCTTCATCATTCAACACGTTTTACTTAAATTATACTCAATTTATGTGCGCCGAGAAATTATATGCATTCCATGAAAAAAAAAAAAAAAAAAAAGCTTTGAGCTTTGTGAACGAAATTCATGTGAAAGTATTTGCGCCAAAAACTGATACCTTCTTTTCTTACCAAATGCAGAAAATTTCTTAGCACACATGAAGTGAAAGGAATTCGTATTACTTTATTATGTGACTCTGTGAAACAATTACCCATATTAAAAGGAAAAAATTCCTCCTTTTCACTTATTCAATAACATTTTCCCGTGTAAAATTTTACTATATATCACAGCCGTTATAATTTTTGTGTGTTTCAGTCCACATGTCAAAGCAGAGGGTATGAATTCTTATGATCAATAGTAAATATATTTCCAGTTAGCTGTTTTCGTGTCAACATGGAGCAGTTGGTGTGTTACTGTGGCATTTAATTGAGAGTATGTGACACTATACTTTTTCATTCGTACTACCATTCATATTTAGCGCAACCTTAAACACCATTTTTTTAACAGAATAGTTTTTCGCCTTATTCCTCAAGCCTTCAGTTCACTCCATCCAAAACTAATCACTAAATAGCCTCTTCATTATTCCTAAATCACCTATTCTGGGCTCCAAAAATAACTCAAAACTAATTTCTTCACTTTTCTCTGCGTAACATAACAATCCATTCTGCATAAATAAATGAATAGTAGTCTTCCTTCGCTGAATGACGGTTACCTTACACTCTGTTAACAACACTTACAAACAACAGTCACACTCCACTACTGAACATGCACTCATGCACTCACAACACTGAAATATTACCTTCACATAAAATGGAGTTAAAAATGGTCCTACTCACATAGTTGCTAATATTGTCACGTGTCAATAAAACTTGTTTTCTGCCACCCCTTTTTCTTTCATGGAATTCTTTAGCATTCAATAACCTGATCTTTGTTTAAAGTCTTCCTCCTTCAAATTTTCTGGTTTACTTATTTAAATAAAGTTCTTCAGTATTGCAACCGTTTATTTATTTATTCCCACTACCCTCAGTCCTAAGTGTGTGGCATACAGAATTCACTGTATGAAGAAATTTTTAGAAAATCATCTTTCATTACTGTACAACATAAAAAAGTTACCTAATACTAAAATTAAATATAATAGGACACTACTGAACAAATTCACCGTGAATATTTTCTGCGTCTAAGCTCTTTCTTCCACTGTACTATAGCACACCTGTTCTTGAACTCTGGAAGGACAACAATCTCATTACCTTAACTTTTTTCCTTCCTTCTTCCCATATCCAAGTTTGCATAAACCACACACCTTTACTAGAAAATTTCATTAATACTTCAATCTTTTCTTAACTTGCTCCTTCCTTCTCCCTATATTGAGGGTTCTCGTTTCTTCAAATGAACAAAACATTTACTCTCACCGGAATAGTCATACCCAGTGTTAATATATATTATTACAGAAACCGTATGTTCAGCAAGCGTGACTTTCTCTCACAATAGGGTTTTCCTGTACTTCTAACATCCTTCTTACCTGCTGTCTAATACTTAGTGACTAGTTTATCGAGATTTGTAAAGCATTGTATTCTCTTTCGTCTTTTGTTTCATTCATACTCCGGTATAATTCCAGGGCTTTTTGGAAAAAAATACCTTATCCATATTAGTTTAACACTTCCTCTAGTTGCACTTTCTGTACTTTATTTATATTTTTTCTTAATGCCTTTAACTCCTTATGAGGAGCATAGGTCCGCAACAAAAGATCGCCAGCTTGTTCTACTTTCTGCTAGTGTTTTCACTTCTTCGCATTGTATTCCTTGCTGTTGACCTTCTGCTTCAGCTGATCGTCTCCACGTCATTTTGGGCCTGCCTCGTCTCCGTCGTCCCTGTGGGGTCCAATAAAGCGCTTCCTTCGCAGTATCTTCATTTGGTTTCCTAAGTATATACCTTAACCATCTCCACTTTCCGCTTCTTATCTGCAGCACTATTGGCTTCTAGTTGGTTGTTTCTCATGGTGTTTTGTTAATGCAAAAGTTGCTTTGTCACTTTCCATGTTTCACATCCATATAGAAGCACAGATTTTACATTACTTTCAAATATCCGCAATTTGGTCCTCAACGTCATTTCCTTCCATATCCAGACAGAGCAGCGAGTTGAAAAAGCGTTGTTCGCTTTGTTCATGCGGCTGTTAATGTGTTCTGTTGCACCACCATATGATGATGCAATCATGCCGCCAGTGTAGCAGAACTTACCCACCCTTTCGATTACCTGGTTCCCTAGTTTCTCTTTCATGTCGTTGGGGTATGGGACAGAAGGCATAGGACATCTGCAAAATCTGGGTCTTCTAGTTGTGTTCCATTGCACCATTTCATTCCTCTCGCTTTATCCATTGCTTGCGTCTTTACAAGATTCACTATTGCGTTAAATAATATTGGTGAGAGCATGCAGCCGTGCTTAATTCCTGTTTTCGCTGCTACTGGATCTGAAAGCCGATCCTGATGTTGAACCAGGCACGTGTAGTTTCCATACATGCACATGACAAGAGCAATTACATTCTTGGGAATTCCAAAAGTTTGTAGTGAGATCCATAATTTTGTTCTAATTACGGTGTCGAAGGCCCTTTCAAAGTCTAAAAACAGCATGTAGAGCGGCAACTGGTATTCATATGAACTTTCAGCTATTATTCTCAAGGTGTTTATCTGGTCAATGCAAGAGCGACCTTCCCTGAATTCTGCTCATCCTCTTCTTATTTTCTTGTCTATATATGATTTTATCCTATTGAGGATTATTTGTGAGAAGATCTTGCTTGGGATTGACAGTAGGGTAATGTCCCTCCAATTGTTACAAACGGATAGGTCTCCTTTCTCAGGGAGCTTGATGAGCAACCCTCTGTTGCAATCATTCGGTACTTTTTCATTCCTCCATGTTGCTGTCAGGAGTGGATGTAAAATTTCTGCTGTTATAGAGAGATCTACTTTAAATAACCCTGGCCTGATGTTGTCCAGGCCCGGAGCTTTTCCATTTTTTATTTGTTTGGCTGCTTTAGCGATTTCTTCTTTGGATGGCAGTTCTAGATTAATTGACATATCTTGTGCGAGTCATTTCCCATCTACATTCAGATTAGTTATATTGTCATCTGTTCAGAATGTTCTCAAAATGTTGTTTCCACCTCTGCACCTGGTCTTCTCGATTTGTGAGTAATTTCCCTTGCTTGTCCTTGATTGGCAAATCACCGCCAAATTTCTTACTCGACATTTTCTTTGTGATGTTATGTAGTGTCTTGTTATCGCCTACAGTTTCTGTACTGGTTCTAAGTTTTTACATCCTTCAAGGTTGATTCACAAATCGTCTTCCGTATTTACCTCATTTACAAGCTGTTCATCCTTCCTATTTACTACATCATTTTGCTACTCAAATGCTACTACAGTGACCTTCCACACATTTTCCTCCGAAGCCTGCTCTTCCAACACTTATTAATCACCAAAACTATCTTACTTTCCTTCTCTCTCCCTCATAAGATACGCTCATATTCCATTCCCCAATAAAGACATTGACTTTTTTTTTTTAGGACAGTCAATTCCTGCTACTACATACATTGTTTGCTCGAAATTCATTTCCTCAATACAAAATTTTATTTTAGCGTCCTCCTTTACCATCCTACTGCTAACTCCAGTCACCTGATGCAAAATCGTCTGTATCGGTAAGATAACTGCCTCCACATGCTTCTTAATAACCGCCCAACACGTTATGTCAATTAAAAATTTGTCGCTTCTGAAGTCGATCATTAATGTCAGCTTTGTGTCATTGACACGTCCTGTTAGCAATGGTTTTGATAAGTCGTCCTCCTTCAAATTGTTTCTTTAATAATTATTATTATTTTAATTTTACTCCTTCTTGACATCTTACAAAACCTGACTCCTGCATTATTGTATTGGGTATGGTGTTATCAGCAGATCTACTTTCCTGCCTCAGGCGTACACTCACTAATTCTCATACCTTCGGTACAACCGGTTCTCTTCAAGGCCTATTATTGCCTCTTAGCGCTTGACATATTCTTTCCTCGGGTTGGACTGACTCTTCCATATCTCCTTCCTTCACTGCTATTACTACAATTATTATAGTTCTGGTTTTGATATCCATCATGTATGTGTATTTCCTCTCTTACTTTGGTTAGCATTTTGTTGGTTGTACACAACCCGTCCACAGCTGTCTTGACAGGTACGTACCTCCTGGGTATTCTCCCTTTTTAACCAGTTATTTTATGACCACTCTGCACTCCCTTGTTATTATAACTATGCCTTGACGAATTTAAATAATCGCATTGACCAATAAATTGTAGCAATTGTTGGGAACTGTGCCAAGTTCTTCCTATCAGGTTTCTCTAACGGCTGTCGTTAACCTACTGATAAGCAACTCAGTCAGTTGTGGTTCATAAATATCTAAATATTCCATGCAATTCATATAACCACCCTATATCTCTCTGTATGCGCCTGAGCACATCAACTGCTACTTTAAGCTTTTCTATTCATCCTTTGACTAGTCTTTCAGATCTCTCATAGGACTTAAATATGTCTACATTTAACAGTTCCCACTGCAAAGCAGTTACCACCGAATGAACTATCACAAAACATATCTCTCTTCGGTAGTCCGAAGCTGCAGGGAAGGTTAGTGAAACGCCTTCAGAACAATACCTGGGTCGGTTCCTTCCTCTGGGTCAAAGGTCGGAAATTTCTGATTTAGCCATCTGCCCATTCTTCCCAAAACTGATTATCACTGTCGCTGACTTCTGCTTGAGAAGAACAACATTGTTAACATTTACTCTTCCTTGTTTTCCGCCAGCCGTGTGGCTGAGCGGTTCTAGACGCTTCAGCCTGGAACCGCGTCACCGCTATGGTCGCAGGTTTGAATCCTGCCTCGGGCATGGACGTGTGTGATGTCCTTAGGTTGGTTAAGTTGAAGTAGTTCTACGTTCTAGGGGACTGATGACCTCATATGTTGAGTCCCATAGTGCTCAGAGCCATTTGAACTTTGTTTTCCGTCTAAACGTCCCACGTAATTTTCAGAATGTTTCCTTAGTTGTCTAATTCTCGCTTTTAGCAGGTTTTCATTGTCTCCGGCCCAGTACGGAGAGAGTGTCTCATCATTACGCTGACCTTTGTTCCTTTGCTACTACGGGCATAACCCTCCACGCTTGCCACACTCACATTATCCACTTGGACACGTCGACCTTTCACTCTCAAGTTACTTAGCCTCATGTGCATTTTTTTACTTTTTTCGTACACTTTACTTCCTCCATTATTCGTTCCGATACCATCTCAGTCAAATGGATGACTTGGTTATTGATTTAATCCATCTGTACCATAAAACGATCTTGCAAAGTTAGCTTAAACTCTTCCTGACCTTTCTGCAGTTCAATAGCTAGTTCATTTTCCTCATAATCTACCAACGTTTTGTTCTTTTCCTCTACTTCGTGTAACAATGTTTTATTACTTGCTATCAAACGACTAAAAACTACTCTTTATCGTGGCCAATAGGTCCTTATGTTCAACCTGAAAAACAGCTTTCACGTACCTACCTGCGGTAGGGGTCAGCACTTGAAGACGCCTGTGTTTTGGAAGGGAACGTTGACCCCAAGAGGCACTGTTAGATTTCGTGTCGAAGCTCAGTACTAGCAGCGCCCTATAATGTGCTGTTGTCGGAAGGCAGTCAGTTGCTCCATCAGTCGATGATAGGCGGCGACCAGCATAAAGTTCATCAGGTGAATGTCAACATCTTGAATACAACTTCGGCTAGTTCTTAGACTGTGTTGCAGCATCTAGTACACGGATTCACTACATTATGATAATGATGGAATCGTGTGCTATTACTGTGAATGCCGTCGATCCCAATAACGAGAACTGGAGGGCCGGAGTATTTAAAGCGAGTTAGTGTTAGGTTAGGATGTAAGGCTCGGTTCGTAATGCCCACAAGTTTCCAACCTTATGCTGTTATATTCAATTAACGGGCTGAAAAAGGTACGAAAATGGCTAAGTTTGTAATGAAAAATAGTGGTCTTAAAGATTTTGCGTTTGGTGCATATTAACTATATGTTGGTATGTATGAAATTTAGCTAGCATATTGAACTTTTCTTTCGAGTTGGAATAAGGTTTCTGTTTGTCTCCAGTCTCGATCAAATGGATTTTACGTAGCCCGTTCATTTCTGATCACAGACACGTGATAACGAAATATTCATAACGTCCCTAATATCTCCTAAACCAGTCGAGATAACGAAAAGACCTGTTCACGAATGACAGTACACAAGGAAGGGAGTATATTGCCATATGTTTAACACATAGATCTTTCTTATCTACGGCAATATAGCAAAAGATATAGATTTTATTTCATTTTTTCAATGCATTACTGTAACTTTTTAAGAGTAAACCCAGCTGCTAAAAGAAAATTTTCTAGTTTTAAAACAAACATGTTTTTTTTCTCTTACATTACTGAAAACCAACACAATGAGGTGTTCCGTAAGCTACTGACCTCTCTGATTGTCAACTGCTTGTTTAATGAGGCACTCTGTTGCTACTGCAAGGAGAGTTTGAGCAAATTACACTCTCTTTTGGCAGAAGAAACTCAATTGAACCTCTCAACAAGATAAATGTAGCCGTCACTCATGGATGTTATATGCTTTTTCAAATGTGAAAAGGTTAAAAATCCACACAAAGTAAATTGCCAGTTCTGTTTCATTCTTGGCGGAATCTCAGTAACCCATCGTATTTTTAATACTGAACGACTGGAAATTAGATTTACCAAAGGCTTTTCTTCCTGTTCCTCATATGAGAAATATGAAAATAATGACGCATGTGCCGTCATGCAGAGCGATGCACACATGCTAGACGCAACTTATCAACCTAAGACTTGCCAAACTGACACTCTGTATTTCGTGAATGACAGAGTTATTATTGAGAAAAGAAAGTAATCCACTAAACGACAAGATGGTCAGTGCACTGCCAGCAGCGGTGAATAATGCGTGCGACCCGTAAGTAGAAGCCTTGTGCCTTGCGAGCAATACAGGTGAGGGAAAGGGGAGGGAAAGGATCAACCTTGGTACAACAAACATATTAGGAAGTTTCTGAGAAAGCAGAGAATTTTGCACAGTCGTTTTAAACGTAGTCTCTGAGCCGCTGGCAAACAGATGGTTCAAAATGGCTCTGAGCACTATGGGACTTAACATCTAAGGTCATCAGTTCCCTAGAACTTAGTACTACTTAAACGTAACTAACCTAAGGACATCACACATATCCATGCCCGAGGCAGGATTTGAACCTGCGACCGTAGCGGTCACTTGGTTCCGGTTATGCAAAATGAAAGCAGCTGTCTAAAGGTCAATGAGAGATTCTTTTAACGAATTTGAAAGCAATATTTTATCTGCAGAGTATAAAAATAACCCCAAAAAATTTTAGTCGTACGTAAAATCTATGAACGCAACAAATAATTCAATACCTTCTCTTGCTGACACAACGGGTAATGTAACGGATGATGATAAACAGAAGGCCGAAATTCTAAACCTAGCTTTCAAAAACTCGTTTACGGTAGAAGACTGCAGCATCATTCCCCCTTTCAATTATCGAACAAACGCAAGAACGGCTAAGTAGTGTTTAGTGTATCTGGGATTGTAAAACAGTTAAGATCCTTAGAGGCCAGGCAGGCATCTCGCCCAGACGGTAACCCTGTAAGATTATATGTTGACTATGCTACAAATATAGCACCATTCTTAACCATCATCTATTAGAGATCATTGCAACAGCGGAAAGTGCCACGGGACTGGAAGAAGGCCCAGGTCATAACAATCTATAAAAAGGGTAGAAAATCGGACGCACATAATTACCGACCTTTCTAGATTCTGAGAAGCTCATCTGCAGAAACCAGCACAGTCTTAGAAAACAGCGGTCATGCGAAACACAGCTGCCCCTCGTTGTGCATGATATACAACAGGCTCTAGATACCGGCTCCCAGGTTTATGCCATATTTCTCGACTTTCGAAAGGCGTTCGACTCAGTTCCGCACAGTCGCTTGCTCCAAAAAGTGCGCGCTTACGGTCTATCCGATGACATATGCGGTTGGATAGTAAGTTTTCTAACAGACAGAGAGCAGTATGTCGCTCTGAATGGGGAGACTTCAACACCAACAAGCGTAACTTCAGGTGTGTCCCAGGGCAGCGTAGTAGTCTGCTGCTTTTTACGATTTACATAAACGATCTGGTTGATTGTATTGACAGCGGCATTAGACTGTTTGCCAATGATGCTATAGTCTACAGGAAAGTAGTATCACACGAAAATTGTGAACGAATGAATGAGGATTTCTAGAAAATAAATGCGTGGTGTAATGATTGGCCGGCCGAAGTGGCCGTGCGGTTAAAGGCGCTGCAGTCTGGAACCGCAAGACCGCTACGGTCGCAGGTTCGAATCCTGCCTCGGGAATGGATGTTTGTGATGTCCTTAGGTTAGTTAGGTTTAACTAGTTCTAAGATCTAGGGGACTAATGACCTCAGCAGTTGAGTCCCATAGTGCTCAGATCCATTTGAACCATTTGTAATGATTGGCAGTTATCTCTCGATATTAGTAAGTGTAACCTACTGCGTATAACAAGACGAAAATCCCCATTAATGTACGAGTACAAAATAAATGCCCAGTCAAGCATCTGGGTGTTACTATTCGAAATGATCTCAAATAGAATGATCAGATTATAAAAGCAACGGGAAAGGCGAACTCTAGATGCGGTTTATTTGTAGAATCCTGAAGCGATGCAGTCATTCAACAAAGGAAATTGTTTACAATACGTTAGTTCGTCCAGTATTAGAGTACTGTTCGCCTGTATACGACCCGTACCAGTTGGGTCTGATTCAAGAGATTGAGGTGGTCCAAAGAAGAGCGGCAAGATTCATGACTGGCACATTTTGCCATCGCGAGAGAGTTACAAATCTCATTGAAAGTTTGAAGTGGGACACACTTACAGATAGACGCCGTGCTAAACGGAAGGGGCTGCTCACTACATTCCAAAATACGATATTCACCGATGATGTAGAGCATATATTACTACCACTAACTTTCAAATCGCGCAATGATCACCATTCAAAGATAAGGGAAATTACCGCCCGTACTGAGGCGTTCAGACAATCGTTTTCCCCTCGCGCGATCCGTGAGTGGAACAGGGGGGGGGGGGGGGGGGTTAAAATGACTTTGGCGCGGTTTGTGTCCTCCGCCACACACCGCTTGGTGGCTAGCGGAGTATATATGTAGATGTAGAAAGCAGTGTGATACGGAAGTACAAGGGAATACAGACAGACGCTTGAAGTTTTCTGAGGCTCAAAAGGATAAACACAGAAGTTGGAAAGAAAAATATTGGTACAAAGAAGGTAACTGTAAAGAAACCGTAAGTAACAGAAGAAATACTTCAGTTGATAGACGAAAGAAGTAGGCAGAAAAATATTCCAGGAAGTTTAGGAGTCCAGAACTACGAGTCACTAAGGAATGAAATAAATAGGAAATCCAGGGAAGCTAAGACGATATGGCTGCATGAAATATCTGAACAAATACGATGCACTGACTCAACGTATAGAAAAGTGAAAACAACCTTCGGTGAAATTAAAACGAAGGGTAGTAAGATTAAGAGTATAAATGGGAATTCCACCTTTAAATGCAGAGCAGAGGGCGGATAGGTGCAAAGAGTAACTCGAATTCCTCTGTGAGGAGGAAGACTTGTTTGATTACGTGATAGAAGAAGAATCAGGAGTCGACATCTACATCTACATCCATACCTCGCAAGCCACCTGTGGCGGAGGGTACCCTGAGTACCTCTATCGGTTCTCTCTTCTATTCCAGTCTCGTTCGTGGAAAGAAGGATTGTCGGTATGCTTCTGTGTGGGCTCTAATCTCTCTGATTTTATCCACATGGTCTCTTCGCGAGATATACGTAGGAGCTAGCAATATACTGCTTGACTCTTCGGTGAAGGTAAGTTCTCGAAACTTTAACAAAAGCCCGTACCGAGCTACTGAGCGTCTCTCATGCAGAGTCTTCCACTGGAGTTTATCTATCATCTCCGTAACGCTTTCGCGATTATAAATGATCCCGTAACGAAACGTGCTGCTCTCCGTTGGATCTTCTATCAACCCTATCTGGTACGGATCCCACACTGCTGAGCAGTATTCAAGCAGTGGGCGAACAAGCGTACTGTAACCTACTTCCTTTGTTTTCGGATTGCATTTCCTTAGGATTCTTCCAATGAATCTCAGTCTGGCATCTGCTTTACCGACGATCAACTTTATATGATCATTCCATTTTAAATCACTCCCAATGCGTACTCCCAGATAATTTATGGAATTAACTGCTTCCAGTTGCTGATCTGCTATATTGTAGCTAAATGATAAGGGATCTATCTTCCTATGTATTCGAAGCACATTACACTTGTCTACATTGAGATTCAATTGCCATTCCCTGCACCATGCGTCAATTCGCTGCAGATCCTCCTGAATTTCAGTACAATTTTCCATTGTTACAACCTCTCGATACACCACAGCATCATCTGCAAAAAGCCTCAGTGAACTGCCGATGTCATCCACAAGGTCATTTATGTATATTGTGAATAGCAACGGTCCTATGACACTCCCCTGCGGCACACCTGAAATCACTCTTACTTCGGAAGACTTCTCTCCATTGAGAATGACATGCTGCGTTCTGTTATCTAGGAACTCATCAATCCAATCACACAATTGGTCTGATAGTCCATATGCTCTTAATTTGTTCATTAAACGACTGTGGTGAACTGCATCGAACGCCTTGCGGAAGTCAAGAAACACAGCATCTACCTGTGAACCCGTGTCTATGGCCCTCTGAGTCTCGTGGACGAACAGCGCGAGCTGGGTTTCACACAACCGCCCCTTTCTAAACCCATGCTGATTCCTACAGAGTAGATTTCTAGTCTCCAGAAAAGTCATTACACTCGAACATAATACGTGTTCCAAAATTCTACAACTGATCGACGTTAGAGATATAGGTCTATAGTTCTGCACATCTGTTCGACGTCCCCTCTTGAAAACGGGGATGATCTGTGCCCTTTTCCAATCCTTTGGAACGCTACGATCTTCTAGAGACCTACGGTACACCGCTGCAGGAAGGGGGGCAAGTTCCTTCGCGTACTCTGTGTAAAATCGAACTGGTATCCCATCAGGTCCAGCGGCCTTTCCTCTTTTGAGCGATTTTAATTGTTTCTCTATCCCTCTGTCGTCTATCTACCATTTTGTCATCTGTGCGACAATCTAGAGAAGGAACTACAGTGCAGTCTTCCTCTGTGAAACAGCTTTGGAAAAAGACATTTAGTATTTCGGCCTTTAGTCTGTCATCCTCTGTTTCAGTACCATTTTGGTCACAGAGTGTCTGGACATTTTGTTTTGATCCACCTACCACTTTGACATAAGACCAAAATTTCATAGGATTTTCTGCCAAGTCAGTACATAGAACTTTAATTTCGAATTCATTGAACGCCTCTCGCATAGCCCTCCTCACAATATATTTCGATTCGCGTAATTTTTGTTTGTCTGCAAGGCTTTGGCTATGTTTATGTTTGCTGTGAAGTTCCCTTTGCTTCCGCAGCAGTTTCCTAACTCGGTCGTTGTACCACGGTGGCTCTTTTCCATCTCTTACGATCTTGCTTGGCACACACTCATCTAACGCATATTGGCTGGGCTCTGAGCACTATGGGACTCAACTGC
Organism: Schistocerca piceifrons; assembly: GCF_021461385.2. Taxonomy (NCBI): domain Eukaryota; kingdom Metazoa; phylum Arthropoda; class Insecta; order Orthoptera; family Acrididae; genus Schistocerca; species Schistocerca piceifrons. The sequence goes on from NC_060139.1 coordinate 377,794,269, forward strand.
TGAGGTCATTAGTCCCCTAGAACTTAGAACTAGTTAAACCTAACTAACCTAAGGACATCACACACATCCATGCCCGAGGCAGGATTCGAACCTGCGACCGTAGCGGTCACGCGGTTCCAGACTGCAGCGCCAGAACCGCACGGTAACGCATATTGTACGATGGTTTTGAACTTTGTCCACTGATCCTCAACACTATCTGTACTTGAGACAAAACTTTTGTGTTGAGCCGTCAGGTACTCTGTAATCTGGTTTTCGTCACTTTTGCTAAACAGAAAAATCTTCCTACCTTTTTTAATATATCTATTTACGGCTGAAATCATCGATGCAGTAACCGCTTTATGATCGCTGATTCCCTGTTCTGCGTTAACTGTTTCAAATAGTTCGGGTCTGTTTGTCACCAGAAGGTCTAATATGTTATCGCCACGAGTCGGTTCTCTGTTTAACTGCTCAAGGTAGTTTTCAGATAAAGCACTTAAAAATATTTCACTGGATTCTTTGTCCCTGCCACCAGTTATGAACGTTTGAGTCTCCCAGTCTATATCTGGCAAATTAAAATCTCCACCCAGAACTATAACATGGTGGGGAAATCTACTCGAAATATATTCCAAATTATCCTTCAGGTACTCAGCCACAACAGCTGCTGAGCCAGGGGGCCTATAGAGACATCCAATTACCATGTCTGAGCCTGCTTTAACCGTGACCTTCACCCAAATTATTTCACATTTCGGATCTTCGTCAATTTCGTTCGATACTATTGCACTTCTTATCGCTATAAACACGCCTCCCCCTTCACTGTCCAGCCTGTCTCTGCGGTATACATTCCAATCTGAGTTTAGGATTTCTCCAACTTTCTGTCCCTAGTACTATATGGGCGTTGTGACCGTTTATTAATGAGAGCAGTTCTGGGACCTTTCTATAGACACTCCTGCAGTTTACTATTAGCACATTAATATTGTTATTCCCTGTTGCATTTTGCCTACTCCTACCTTGCCGCGTCTCAGGAGGCGTCTTGTGGAGCCTAGGGAGGGAATTATCTAACCTAAAAAACCCACATGTGCACTCCACACATACTCCGCTACCCTTGTAGCCGCCTCCGGCTTGTAGTGCACGCCTGACCTATTCAGGGGGACCCTACATTTCTCCACCCGGTAGCGGAGGTCGAGAAATTTGCACCCCAGATCTCCGCAGAATCGTCTGAGCCTCTGGTTTAAGCCTTCACTCGGCTCCAAACCAGAGGACCGCAATCGGTTCTGGGAACGATACTACAAATAGTTAGCTCTGATTCCACCCCGCGAGCGAGGCATTCCGCCTTCACCAATTCCGCCAACCGCCTGTACGAACTGAGGATGACCTCTGAACCCAGACGGCAGGAGTCATTGGTGCCGACATGAGCAACAATTTGCAGTCGGGTGCACCCATTGCTCTCTATCGCCGCCGGCAGTGCCTCCTCCACATCTCGGATGAGACCCCCGGCAAGCAGACAGAGTGAATACTGGCCTTCTTCCCCGACCTTTCCGCTATTTCTCTAAGGGGCTCCATCACCCGCTTAACGTTGGAGCTCCCAATAACTAATAAACCCCTCCCCCCGTGTGCCTGCTCGGACATATAGTAGAAGAAACAGAGGATCCAATATTATAATCAGAATTTAGAAGAGCTTTGGAAAACTTAAGATAGAATAATGTAGTAGGGATTGCTAACATTCCATCAGAATTTCTAAAACCATAGGCGGAGGTGGTAACAACATGAAAAAAATACCTAAATTAGTTACAAACTACGGTGTGCACGCACTTTATTCTACACGTAAACGTCGCTACAGATATTCGGATTTAGGTTATGACATGTTCGTTATGCCTGCCATCAAGGGCAATGATGTGGAGCAGATAAATTCTGCATGACCCCGTGACGCGTCGGAACATCGATGCTATCGATGACTTCCTGAATGGCTGTTTTCAGCTCCGCAATGATTTTGGGGTTATTGCTGTACACCTTTTGTCTGTATACGGTGTGGTCCATTGACAGTGACCGGGCCAAATATCTCACGAAATAAGCATCAAACGAAAAAACTACGAAGAACGAAACTCGTCTAGCTTGAAGGGGTAAAACAGATGGCGCTATGGGTGGCTCGCTAGATGGCGCTCCCATAGGTCAAACGGATATCAACTGCTTTTTTTTAAAATAGGAACCCCCATTTTTATTACATATTCGTGTAGTACGCAAAGAAATATGGATGTTTTAGTTGGACCACTTTTTTCGTTTTGTGATAGATGGCACTGTAACAGTCACAAACGTATAAGTACGTGGTATCACGTAACATTCCGCCAGTGCGGCCGGTATTTGCTTCGTGATAATTACCCGTGTTAAAATGGACCGTTTAGCAATTGCGGAAAAGGACGATATCGTGTTGATGTATGGCTGTTGTAATCAAAATGCCCAAGAGGTGTGTGCTGCTCGGTATCTTGGACGACATAATCCAAGTTTCCGGACCGTTCGCCGGATAGTTACGTTGTTTAAGGAAACAGGAAGTGTTCAGCCACATGTGAAACCTCAACCACCACCTGCAACAAATGATGATGCCCAAGTAGGTGTCGCGGCTAACCCGCACATCAGTAGCAGACAAATTGCGCGAGAATGGGGAATCTCAAAAACGTCGGTATTGAGAATAATACATCAACATCGACTGCACCCGTACCACATTTGTATGCACCAGCAGTTGCATGGCGACGACTTTGAACGTCGTGTACAGTTCTGCCACTGGGCACAAGAGAAATTACGGGAAAATGACATATTTTTTGCACGCGTTCTATTTAGCGACGAAGCGTCATTCACCAATAGCGGTAACGTAAACCGGCAGTACTATTGGGCAACAGAAAATCCACGATCGCTGCGACAAGTGGAACATCAGGGACCTTGGCGGGTTAATGTATGGTGCGCCGTTATGGAAGGAAGGATAATTGGCCCCCATTATATCGATGGCAATCTAAATAGTGCAGTGTATGCTGATTTCCTACGTAATGTTCTACCCATGTTGCTACAAGATGTTTCACTGCATGACAGAATGGCGATGTACTTCCAACATGATGGATGTCTGGCACATAGCTCGCGTGCGATTGAAGCGGTATTGAATAGCATATTTCATGACAGGTGGACTGGTCGTCGAGGCACCATACCATGGCCCGCACGTTCACCGGATCTGACGTCCCTGGGTTTCTTTCTGTGGGGAAAGTTGAAGGATATTTGCTATCGTGATCCCCCGGCAACGCCTGAAAACATGCGCCAGCGCACTGTCAATGCATGTGTGAACATTAGGTAAGGCGAACTACTCGCTGTTGAGAGGAATGTCGTTACACGTATTGCCAAATGCATTGAGGTTGACGGACATATTTTTGAGCATTTATTGCTTTAATGTGGTATTTACAGGTAATCACGCTGTAACAGCATGCATTCTCAGAAGTAAGAAGTTCGCAAAAGTACATGTATCATATTGGAACAACCGAAATAAAATGTTCAAACGTACCTACGTTCTGTATTTAAATTTAAAAAACCTACCTGTTACCAACTGTTCTTGTAAAATTGTGAGCCATATGTTTGTGACTATTACAGCGCCATCTATCACAAAGTGCAAAAGTGGTCCAACTAAAACATTCATATTTCTTTACGTACTACACGAATATGTAATAAAAATGGGGGTTCCAATTTAAAAAAAAAAGCACTTGATATCCGTTTGACCTATGGCAGCACCATCTAGCGGGCCAACCATAGCGCCATCTGGTTTCCCCCTTCAAGCTTGACAAGTTTCGTTCTTTGTAGTTTTTTTCGTTTGAAGCTTTTTTCGTGAGATATTTGGACCGTTGACGATCAATCGACCACCCTGTATAGCCCCACAAAAAGGAGTCGCATGTGTTCATATCCGGAGAATATGACGGCTAATCGAGGCCCATGCCAATGGCCTCTGGGTAAGCCACAGAGAGAATGCTGTTCCAAAAGTGGTCCTCCAGGACATCAAACACTCTCCTGCTTCGATTGGGTCGAGCTCCGTCTGGCATGAACCACTTCTTGTCGAAATCAGGGTCATTTAGGATAATGGGGGTGAAATCATTTTTCAAAACCTTCATGTACCGTTCGGTAGTTACCGTGCCATCAAGGAATATCGCAGCGATTATTCCGTGACCTTGCATTGTACACCACAAAGTCACCCAATGAGAGTGAAGAGACTTCTTGATAGCGAAATACGGATTCTCAGTCTCCCAAATGCGCCAATTTTGCTTATTGACGATGTTATCACAATGAAAGTGGACTTCGTTGCTAAACCAAACCATGCATGCGCATACTAATTACCACCATGCCCCGGCCAACAGCGCAGTTCGAACGTCCTAACGCAAACCGTTCACAAGTAATGACGATTTTATTTCATATAGCTCAATAATGTCACCCCGCATTGTTTGATTTTCGGAAAACATTATCCAGACAATTCCGAATATTGCAAGAGCCGACAAGTTCGAGACCTATCGTTCAATCAGCCTAACAGTTCATGTATCCAAGTTAAAATGTCCTGTGACTAAGGCCTCCCGTCGGGTAGGCCGTTCGCCGGGTGCAAGTCTTTCGATATGGCGCCACTTCGGCGACTTGCTCGTCAAATGTATCCAAGTTGCTGACAAGATAGCATATAGAAGAAAAGATAATTGAAGATGTGTTAGATGACGATCAGTTTAGCTTTAGGAAAGGTAAAGGCACCAGAGGGCAATTCTGACGTTGCGGTTGGTAATGAAAGCAAGACTAAAGAAATATCAAGACACGTTCATAGGATTTCTCGACCTGGAAAAAGCGTTGGATATTGTCAAATGGTGAAAGATGTTCTAAGTTCTGAGAAAAATAAGGGTAAGCTATAGGGGAAGATGGGTAGTGTATGATATGTACAAGAACAGAGAGGACACAATAAGAGTAGAAGACCAAGAACGTAGTGCTCGGATTAAGAAGCAATGACAGAAATAAAAGAAAAGTTCAGTAGTAGAATTAAAAATTAAGGTGAAAGGATAACAATATTAAGATTCGCTGATGTCATCGCGATCCTGAGTAAAGGTGAAGAAGAATTACATGATCTGCATGGAATGAACAGTCTAATGGGTTCAGTATATGGGCTGAGAGCAAATGGAAGAAAGACGAAAGTAATGAAAAGTAGCAAAAATGAGAACAATGAGAAACCTGATATCACTATTGGTGATCACGAAGAAGATGAAGGCAAGGAATTCTGCTAGCTAGACAGCAAGACCTATGACGGACAGAGCAAGGAGGACATAAAAAGCAGACAAGCACTGGCAAAAAGGGCAGTCATGGGCAAGAGAAGTCTACCAGTATCAAATGTAGGTCTCAATTTGAGAAAGAAATTTCTGAGAATATACATTTGTAGCACAGCACTGTATGACAGTGAAATATGGACTGTGAGGAATCCAGAACAGAAGAGAACTGAAGCATTTCAGATGTAAGGTAAGGAATGAGGAGTTTCTCCAGAGAATGGGCGAGGATAAGAGTAGATGGAAAACGCTGACAAGAAGAAGGGACAGGAAGATAGGACATCTCTTAAGACATCACGGAATAACTTCCATTGTACTCTAGGGAGCTGTAGAGGGTAAAACGTATAGAGAAAGACAGAGACTGGATTACATTCAGCAAATAATTGAGAACGTAGGTTACAAGTGCTACTCTGAAACGAAGAGATTGGCACAGGAGAGACATTCTTGGCGGGCTGCATCAAACCACTCAGCAGACTGATGACTTAAAGAAAAGAAGGCCACTAACGACTGAGCAGAATACTAATTTCTCGGCAGCCTTTCACCCTGGATGATATACATAATCTTTTCTTATTTCTTCTCAGAAATCGCCAGGCACGGATGGGCTCTGCAAGGAGCCCTTTTAGCCACTTTTGTGTCGCATATTTCCGTCGGATTTGAACGAGATGACAAGGGGGTGAGTTGCGCTAGATCCATTCGAGGTAAGGAAAATTGAGTTGATGCCTAAACATCCTGATCTTGATACTGCTAACAATTGTCGTCCTCTCAACGTTATTAAATATTGATTATAAAACAGTGACGAGAGCAGTAAATCTCAGGACGTCTACCTTGCTGGTGACTGTCATCACAGTTGACTTCCTGGTCGCTCTATTCTTATCCCTGTGGCAGAATATCGCGATGTGATTTGGGTTTCCGCCGTTGCTTTTGTCCATTATACCATTTCCTTTTTGAATTTTAATGAGGCTTCCCTAGCAAACTGGTCCTGGCTCTGGAAGCAATTGGATTTCCTCACCTGGTCTGTTGAAGCTGCATTTTCCACTGATATAATTCTGCAGCCGGCTACTTCCTTTTCCAGAGGACGAAGACTTAATATGATCACATCGTTGGTCGATCAGTGTGTACATTTTATTGTTACTGATAAGGATGATGATAAGAATTTGGCTTTTCACCAGTTTAAGTCTGAGGCTTTCTGGTTCTGTTTGCAACCGCCCTGATTTGGAGAATTCTTTCGCAGCACGGTAAATCTTACTTTTCGAAGGGTGTTGGGTAGTTCCGTCAGCAGCTGCTCCTCTCTCTGTGGTTTTGTTTTCTCTTCTCTATTTTCCCGCCGCGCGGGGATAGCTGCCCGGTCTATGGGCGTCTTGTCACAGTTCGCGGAGCTTCCTCCACCCCCCCCCCCCCCTTCCCAATGAGGTTCGAGTTGTCCAACTGGCATGGGTGTGTGTGTTGTTCTTCGCGTAAGTTAAAGTTGCAATAAGTGGTGTGTAACAGTAGGGACGGATGACCTCAGCAGTTTTGTCCCATCTACTGGGATTTTTTCCTGGAAAATGGAAGAAAAAAGATGAAGCCATGTGAGGGAGAAGTTTAGTGTCACTTCTGAGGAGGGGGGGGGGGGAGGAGGGGGGTAAAGCCTCGGGAATTGACCCTTTGCCACCTTGTCTCCACCATTTTGAAGCAGACTTCAACTACGATTCTACTGCAAAAGTAAAATGTGTTTCCTGTTTGCACGAATATCCAGATTCATTTGTCATGTTTCTCTAACTGATTTTATTTCCTGTGTTGTACATGTCGCCTTCCAAACTGCACACTAATTCTAATTCCATGAATGTTAACTGTGTCGTGCATATGTTTATCATTTTTATTTCAGTGTAAGTTAACTACACTCGTTGACCGCTCAGCAAGTTCCTGTTACGGCAAAAGTGGTTAACGGTACGGATTCTGAATTCAGCGTGAGGGGTTCGATTCAACCTGGTTTAATAATTTTTTTCATTTTATTTTATTCCGCGAAATGTTAAACGATTAATTACAAAATTTAAATATATTAAAACAATTCAGTTCGTATTCGGAAAATGAATTTATTCAGTTTATTTCCGTTTACAACACTTGTAAGTGAAAACGCAATAGACCACCATTTTATAAAACATAGGTAAAAGTTTGCTCGAGCTGAGACTGTATTTACAACTGTATTCAGTGCTGTTACAGCTGCATTATGGCCACAGATTCCCTGCTCTACAGTAACTGAGTCAAATTGCTGGGACCTATTTGTAATTATGACATTCAAGACGTTCTCATCATAGGTAGTTTCTCTGATTAATCGTTCAAAGTAGATTCCGAATAAGTGATTTAGCACAGTTTCTCATGATACACTGTCCATAGTACCAGCCATAATCACTTGAATGTCCTAATCTATGGCTGATAAGTCTTTCACGTATCAGCATCAGATGCAGTCGTGTTATCTCTGTGGAGGGAGTATAGTTGATTTTGTGTTTGCGGTCTATTTGAGGTGCCTTCACACTGAAAACCAAATCCAACAAACTCGGCTGACAACTCTTTTCAACTCGAAGTTTGACTTAGTTTTCAAATGTTGGCAGCACTTGTTTGAAGTCGCGAGTCTGAAGAACTAGTTGAGGGAAGCTTTGTCTCGAGTTTATGGACAGTGAGCTAAAACACGTCAGAGTTGCGTGACTCGCGCATGCGCATTTTCCGTGTCGTCTGCTTTGTTTCTTTCACTGTCTGCTGATTCTGCATGTAAAGACAGATATTAAAGGAAAGATTTGTTGAAAGAAGTTTGGGATAAAATTGGTGCACCGCATTGTAGAGTGTGAAGGGAAATGGACAAATATGAAAACACAGTACAATCGGGAGGACTGTAAACTGGTCAAAGCTAAAAGTGGGTCTGGGACAACTGAGGTCTACATTCCGAAATGGATATTTTCGAGCATATGAAGTATTTGGAAGGCGTGAACAAGCCAGGGCGAAAAATATTTACAATCGTAAGTAAAATGTCATTCTCTAGTGTAATTGAAGCTGTGAGGCTTTTGGTCGGAAATTTTGTGATTACAACTATATTTTCAAAAATGGTTCAAATGACTCTGAGCACTATGGGGCTTCTGAGGCCATCAGTCCCCTAGAACGTAGAACTACTTAAACCTAACTAACCTAAGGACATCACACACATCCATGCCCGAGGCAGGATTCGAACCTGCGACCGTAGCGGTCGCGCGGTTCCGGACTGAGTGCCTAGAACCGCTCGGCCACACCGGCCGGTAACTGTATTTTCACCGGAAATTGATTTATTTCTCTTTTCATATCATTTTGTCAACATCTGATATAAACCAGTTTGTAAATTAATGGCTTACATTGTCAATAACTAAAGCTGTAGGGGTTTTGATCGGAAGCTTTCATGTCAGACTGCGCGGCCCCTCCTGTCGGAGGTTCGAGTCCTCCCTCGGTCATGGGTATGTGTGTTGTTCTTAGCATAAGTTAGTTTAAGTAGTGTGTAAGACTAGGGACCGATGACCTCAGCAGTTTAGTACTTTAGGAATTGACACATATTTGAACATTTTCGGAAACTTTTAACTACATTTGTCTTTTCGTTCGATATTTTTCTCTTCATATTTGTCTTGCCATCTCACTTTACCAATATCCGATACATAGTAGATTGCAAATTCATCCCTTATATTCCTTGCGGTTCTTCCTGCGTTACCTCCCTTTCTCTGAAGAGATTTGTTTTGCGGTGACATCCTCCACATCAAAACTGCCAGGTGGTGAGTAAACTGTGACACTTCCTTTATTACTTCTTAGAAAACCGTGCAAAGACAAAGCTGCGAAAGTCACTAATGCTGCTTTTTCAGGACTTACGTGCATAGTCGTTCTAAGACACCGAAAAACTGCTTACACCATTCCAGAGAAATTCACCCCAATTCTTCTAGCGCGATGATGATGAGGTCCCATACTCCCAGGAGCATAGGGGACGGTGCAGCAGACCCGCACCGCCGTACTAGGCAAGATCCTAGCGGAGGTGGTTTGCCATTGCTTTCCTTCGAATGTAATGGGGATGAACGATGATGATGAAGACGACACAATAACACGCAGACATCTGGAGGCAGAAGAAAATCGCTTGCCCCGGGCGGGAATCGAACCCGAGACCCCGCGCGCGGGAGGCGAGAACGCTACCATAAGACCACGAGCTGCGGACCTTCTTGCGCGATATATTCGTTAATTACACATTCTTTCCTGGCTGCCTTTCTCTTCCCATCATGCGTATGGTTTCACCATGTACTCTGAAAGAGCAAAGGCATCATCTCCCACCGTAAGAAATGGCAGATCTTTACAGTCAGAATCCATTTCCGTTGCTTTTCTGTAACAAAAAAATATAAACGCCGAACGCGTGTTTACAAGAGCTTGAAACTGTAGTTAACAAAAAAGAATGGCTCTGAGCACTATGGGACTTAACATCTATGGTCATCAGTCCCCTAGAACTTATGACTACTTAAACCTAACTAACCTAAGGACATCACACAACACCCAGTCATCACGTGTAGTTAACAGTTGTCAATAGTTGTAAGTTAGCCAAACATACAAAAGTTATTTTTGTTGTTGTTGTTGGAGTTGGTTTGCGGTGAGAAGGTACCTTTAGATTGGATGCAAGTATAAAAACGTAAACACTGTTTACACAGGCATGTGAGACGAACATTTGGTGTGCAGATGCTGGGCAGAGGATTCGAGCGGAAGCGCAGCACGCTGTCGATGTGCCTGCCGGCCAGCGAGCTGGAGGAATGCGAGGCGGGCGGCGGCAGGTCGGGCGCGGACGCGCTGCGGGCGTGCGCCTCTGCCACCGGGCTGCTGCTGCTCTCGACCGCCGAGCCGGTGCGCGTGCACGCGCTCTGCTCGCCAGACGACAACCACGCGGCGCTCACGCAGCTGGCGCACCTGCTGCACATGCCCGATCGCAAGGCGCAGGTGCGCGGGCGCTCCGTAGCGCGCGACAACTCCGTCGTTAGGCAGATGGTTGCGCAATGGGACCGCTCCGCCTCCACCTGACCAGCCCACACCTCGTCGCAGTCAACGAGCATAACGTTTGCCACGCGTTGGAGCTGCCTAGACTATAGAAGCATACCAGTTTCCTCCGGGCGCCAACGGTCTAAGGTTTTAAAATCGCAGAAAAGGAACTACACTCAAGATCAAATCTTGTTGTGTCATAATGTTTTAAACACTTGAATTACCTACCTTATATGTTTCATTTGGTTTTGTAATCGGCGTAATTTTCCAGTGCGGCAACCTTCCATTCTGAAAACATGTATTTAGTTTAGCGCATATCATAAGTAATCCTTTTTTTTGTTACTTTGTGTTACTAGTAGAAAAATACTACCATATGAACTACGTCACAGGATGAAATTACTTTTTTTTCACTGATCGAAAAATACCTGTAAGTCCACTTTTTCCTTCTGATCTACTCGATAAGTTACGCGCATTGCAAATCCTTGTTATCAAGGACATCAACTACATCCACATCTAATCCTAGTGTCGTTTTACAGCTATCAACAGTAACTTTTTGTGGCGATTTCTATACAGATTCAGGAACTTAGCGGGCTGATTCCCTCTCCACCTCCTATACATATATCACGAACAGTAAATCAAAATCGTGAGACATACTATGAAACGTCCTCTTAGAAAAATTTATGAATGATTGTGCTGATAAACCTCTTACGTTATTTGATTTTCAAACAGCTGAGCAAAACTGAACGTGCACAGACATTTCTCGCTTTACATATTCAGATCATCAATAAACTGACACACAATATTTTTAACACAACGCAATCTAACTTTCAAAAATCCCTACAAAAGAATGGCCTTGACTAACAATAACCTATACCTTTCATGAATCACTTACCTCACAAAAATCTTCGTTACTCGAACTACTGCAATACAGCGAGCGCCAATACCGCCAACTAAATAAAAGATTCTATCTACTAAAGGTACTAACTAATGATAGGCATAGTTAGCAAATGAAAGATTTTGATAAAGAACAAACAATGTATTTACCTTACTAGTGTTCAAAAGTCATTATCATGACATCCAGTCTTACAAATTTACTGTTTGTGATGGACACACGTCCAGATCATCCGCTCTCAAAACTCCACCATCACTCCCCATATCCACCACTGCTGGCGACTCACCTCCAACTGCGCAACGCTACGCGCTGTTCACGTCCAACTGCCCAACACTACAATAGCGAATATTACAACAATGCCAACCAGCCACAGACTGCACACAGCACAGCCAGTGATTTTCATACAGAGCGCTACGTGGTGTTACCAATATAAAAACCTAAACAGCCTACCTACAATACGTTACTTGATTCTCGAACAGGTTCCGCACTAACTTTGACTAGAATAATAAATAAAAGCGACGTTGTGAAAATCGGAATAGCATTCGCCAAAATGCTCTACATAAAGAAAATCGGACCTCAACCCTCAACACTACAATAGCGAATATTACAACAATGCCAACCAGCCACAGACTGCACACAGCACAGCCAGTGATTTTCATACAGAGCGCTACATGGTGTTACCAATATAAAAACCTAAACAGCCTACCTACAATACGTTACTTGATTCTCGAACAGGTTCCGCACTAACTTTGACTAGAATAATAAATAAAAGCGACGTTGTGAAAATCGGAATAGCATTCGCCAAAATGCTCTACACAAAGAAAATCGGACCTCAACCCTCGAAGACTCAGAACTGAGAATGGAGGAAAACTTTTTTCTACCTGTAATAGTTGATACTCATAATGACATCTGAGACGTTGAAAAATCGGTACGTTTTAGTTTGAATAAATGCATTAAACAACGATAAAGTGCAACTCTGGAGAAGATGTGTCCCATACATTCATGCATTGCTCAAATTACTTTAAGTAAAAGTGCACCTTAATCATACGTAATCATGTGTCATGAAAAACAACGTTCTTCCATTAACAGCTCTCTGACTCACGTAAGTCGAAATGTCCCCCCATTGCAAGGTCCTATAGGTCAGCTACATAAAACTCCTATTTTATAGTCATTATATGCCAATCTCTTCTTACAAGTATAGTAATTAAAGTACTACAGGCCTTTATTCAGCATATATTAATGTGTCACACAACTTGTAAGCCGCCTACTCTCATGTGTAATAGAAATACTAGCGCAAGTAGAACCATTATGTCCTGATAAATCAGATTCGTGACACAATTATTCAATTTCTTGACGCTATCGCCTCAGATAATGAGGAAGGAAACTGCAAGAATAGCTAACACATTAATCGCGCAGCCTGTTGGATAGCAACCATAAAACAAACATTTGAACATCGTTGAAGAGGAATATCGCACTTACGACCCATCCAAAACCGGTAAGTGTAGTTATGGCTAACACAGTCGATCACTATGCAATGGGAATTGAGGCCTCTTGTCTGTAATTGCAGTAGTCGAAAATGGAGCGTGAACAACAACTGGCGCTATCTCGCTAAATCATTTGAACAAACTGTAGTCTGAAAGATTTTAAAATGCATGACCTACTAAGTAATACTAGACACATGGACTTATCACTCTCTGTAATTTAGTTCGTGGGTGATGGGCACGTACGCTACGTATTCTCAGCCACAGTTTTTTTCATCCAGCGATTGTCGTAAAGACCTACCTTCACAGTTGGAATTGCGTGCAGTGAAAGGGGTATTTATTCCTATAAATAAAGGGAAACTATTTTAAGAACTAAAAAGGTTAATGAGCTTTGTTATAACTCCTGACAGGGGAAACTCCCCATCGCACTCCCCTCAGGTTTAATGGTAAAATGACCCACTGGATAGCCCGTCAAGAACTGAACACAGATCAAACATGAAAAATAAGAATAGGATTTACTAACTTGCGTAAAAATAAGAAAAACACAGTGGACGGTCCAAGCTCAAGATGTGCAACAGCGAGGGAGTTTCAATAGTCGCGACGTCTTGGTTGCGTGGTGACGGTAATGGACTGCAAGGTGGGCGATCCGTCTTCAAATTTCCCTTGTACTCCAAATACTTTTCTTCATAATGTTATGAACTTTCCGGCCGGCCATTGACGTGCCTGTTCTCCTTCTGTACGCTTGACAATTGTCATATTATACACTTGTTACAAATATGTGTCATGTGGTAAGAACATATTATCGTCAGAAGTAAATGTAATGAATTGCGAGAGCAGGCGAGATGCCGCGTAGATCTTTCACGAAAAAAAAACAAATAAGCAGCAGTGAACTGTGTTACAACAAAGGAATTCGTAAGTCAAAACTTCCAAAACGGTACCTATGTAGAACAAGTAGGAGGTTTGCTGTTGCCGGCCGCAGTGGCCGAGCGGTTCTAGGCGCTTACGTCTGGAACTACGCGACCACTACGGTCGCAGGTTCGAATCCTGCCTCGGGCATGGACGTGTGTGATGCCCTTAGGGTAGTTAGGTTTAAGTTGTTCTAAGTTCTAGGGGACTGATGACCTCAGATGTTAAGTCCCATAGTGCTCAGAGCCATTTGAACCATTTCTGAACCAAGGCTTGCTGTTGCAAACGGACATTACACAACGAAAGAGAGACAGATCCAGCGATTATACACGCCAATGACCGGTTGGATAGTTCATAATTTTGTGAAAATAAAGGGGCAGGAGGGACATTTGAACACGTATCTCCACTTTCGCAGTCCACTAACGTGACCACTTAACCATGACGCCAAGACTGTTTAATTTCGCTAGGCGTTACAGATTTTGAGCTTGGACTGATCACTGCTTCGATTTTGCTCCTTTTATCACAGTTCAGTACACCTCCTTCCTGTTTTCATGCTTGATCTCCGTTCAGTTTTCGACAAGCTATCACTGAGCCATATTACTACTAAATCTGAGGGGGATGCTTTGGAAACTTTCCCTTGTAAATAGAAAAGGTGATAATTGGCCACAACTGAGCAATAAATGGCGATGGAAAAAGTCCATATATACGGTAAGTGTGTGCATGTGTGTATGTATGTTTCACATCTCCTACTGAACCGCTGGATCGGTTTCAACCAAACTTGGCACACATATCCCTGGAAAGAACCTCTATGAGGGTAAGAAACACCTCCCTCTTAAAAGAGTGGCGAAGGGGTGAAAAAGTATCCTGGCTCATGACACGCAAATAAGCCAGATTATAGTCATCCACTATTTTGGGGATGAAAGCAGTCAGTGGCTTGCAACAAACACTATACGCAATTTCAAACCTTTAAGAAACTTTTTTTCGCTGACACTCCCCAAATATGATCAAAGGAAAAATGTTTACAGTTTACCAAATTTCCACTGTTCGTGCAGTAAAACTGCCGCATCACACTTGTCGTTCTAATTTATTACTTCCTTAACACAAGCTCTGTTCGCAATACATTTTGCAGTCGATATTCGCAAATACCATGGAATGAACCTTAAAAACGATGTGATTGTACAACATATTCCAGAAGATATGAAGTCATAAGCACTGAGACGCGTGAAAACCTGCTGCAGTATGCATGATGTTTATTATTTCTTCACTACCAATTCTATTCGCAACACATTTCGCAGACAGTATCCACATATTCCGCTGGATGTACGAACAAAATTATATCATTGTACGATGTACAGTTCAAGATATATGATCTCATAAATACTGAACGACATGAAAACTAAACTACAGGGTGAAATACGCTGGAGATACATATAAAATATGCTCACAAATATGAGTGAAATATGTTAAGTAAAAGTGGAATATATGTGACAAATGCATAAGCGCGCATGGCCGTTGGTAAAATACCCTTCCTAAACCTCTGGAGCGATTCCAGGCAACATTAGTACATTTCTCTCTGGGAAGAAATGCTGTGAGGGTAAAATCCAGCCATCTATTGGGATGTGGGTGATAACATGAGGACAGAAGGGAGAGAAGGGGAAAAGAAACAGAGAAGAGTAAGGAGGGGATTAACACAGATGTGAGGGAGAGAAGATGGACAGAGAGACAGGGAGAGAATTACTGACTGAGAAAGGGCAGAGGAGGACAAGGACAGAAGGGGGAGGAGGAGATGGAGAGGGAAAAGAAAGAGGAGAACAGAGGGAGGAGGTGGAGAAATTGGGCAGAGAGGAGGGAAGAGGAGATGGATGGAGAGGGGGAGGAAGAAATGGACAGAAAAATGGAACAAGAGTACATGGATAGGGAGAGATGGGGAGAGGAATGGGGAAATAGGAGGAGGACAGAGAGGAGGAGGAGGAGGAGGAGGAGATGAACGAAGAGTGGAGGAGAAGGAAATGGACAGAAAAAGGTAAGAGGAGAAGATGGTCAATGAGTGGGGAAGAGGAGATGGACAGAGACAGGAAAAAGGAGGAGAAGGGTAGAGAGGGGTACAATAGGGGATGGACTGAGAGGGAAGGAGGAGTAAATGGACAGAAAGAAGGGGTGGAGGAGATGTACAAGGGAGGGGGAGGAGGAGCTGTACAAGGGAGGAGGAGATGAAAAGATAGTGATGCAGGAGGAGGTGGAGAGGGGAGAGCAGGATATGCACAGAAAGATGGGGAATAGGAGACAGACTTCAGATGGTGAGGAGGAGAAATGGGGGAACAGATGGACTTAGAGGGGGAGGATGAAATAGACAGAAGGGGAGGGAACAGACGGGCAGAAAAGCGAGGAGTAAATGGAATGATAGAAAAGGAGTAGCAGAAGAACAGAAAGGAGGATATGGACACAGAGAGGAGGGCAGAGGAGACGGACTAATAGAGAATTGGGATAGGAACATACCCGATCATCGCCAGGTACTCGGTATTTAATAGATGGACTAATAGAGAACTGAAAAATAACATCACCAGGTAGTCAGAGAGTATTTAGTAAAACGACTTTTTTTCTAAAATGAGCATCGGACACAAGACACTTGGCTTCTGAAAACCATATTCACATGGAATGAGAGTGCAAGCAATCATAGACAATCCCTTGTCTTCCATTTGGAACATAAAATGAGCTTAATTGATGGAGAGAGTGATTGATTTGACCGCAAATAATAAATTCCTTCAATGAGCAACCACTTCAAATAATCAAAGATAAATGAAAGTTTGTCATCAGTAACTCAATACACGTCGTTCTATATCCAACTTTTCGCAATAAATGGCCCATCGAACACAGCACAGTTTTAAAACCTAAAAAAAAGCATGTGCATTGAACCGCCAGCGCACTGAGTGACTGAAGGCCCTGGGAACCTATTAGAGGTGGCTACACTTCCACCCATCATCTCAAACAGACAACAGTCAAGGAATCTATATTGTATATACCGATATTCGTTACAGAGACGTCTTTTTCAGGTACTAGTAACGATGAGTTCGCGAGCTGCTGACAGCCGAAGGAAGTTGTTGATAAACTGAATGTGGCTGTTGAAAAGGAAAGTTTGAAACTCGCTAGCTTCATACAGAAGCACGCATTTCTACCATTTTAAAAGATAATTTGTACTGCTTCATTTGTCAAATAATTATCTGCAATTCATTTGGACATTCAGTATAGTACTCACAGTTATTTTTAATCCTTTCATAAGTGTCCCATTATTCAAGGGTAGGCCATAAGTCGGTTCTCAAAAATTCTTTTGGTGCAATAATACTAAGCAAATGAAAATCTTAATTTTTTTCAACATACAAATATATATGGAGTTCAGTGAACCTACAATAGGTGCTCTAAGCAGTTTCCATTCTGTTCTAAGCAAACACTGAATTTTTCAACACTGATCTGTAAATTTTGTAGCACCTATTCTGGGATTGTAAATTTTCAAATGCTGATTGGTTCGTTCCTTCAAATGCTCAATACCATGAATCCTGACGGAATAAATCTCATTTTTAGTGGGCTGAAAAATCCATTGGTGTGATATCTTTGGATTGTGGATGCCATTCAATACTACTCCGCCCACCAATCCATTCATCAAAGTATTCATTTAGAAAGTCTCTCCTAATAAATCCATAACACGTGGTTACTCAACTTTTAACAACACTTCTTGAAACATGTTTAGGTAATTTACAGGATTGAGAGAACCGTTAAAAAATAAGGCCCGATTAGCCAACAGCTGAAAATCCCTGCCCATACACCTAAGCCAGGAGACTTCAATATGTCTGCGTCGCCACATAGGGATTCGCAGAATCCCGATAGACACCAGCTGAATCTGTTTGCTCTTCTATTCACGTCAAAAGTCGTTTCGTCACTCCAAAGCATACTTCTGGGAAACTTGTGATCGGCTTCTTGTCGGACTGTGTACAACTTGCAGAATTCCGTACACCTGTCCGGGTCATCTACATTTAGGCTTTGAAATAAATAAGGCCTGGTCTCTATTTCAGATTTTTCTTGGTCCTTCATAGGCTTGTTCTTGCTACTTTATACTCCTTGACACCTTTCTTTGAGATTTAGTAGGTAATTGCACGAAATACTCGGCTAGAACACTAATTCTCTTCTTACATTGTGCTCTCTAAAAAATGAAGCTTCACTACCGATCCAGCCTCTTCGAAGTTTTAATTTGCGAGTACCTTGTCGAGATGGGGGTGGATGTTCCACAAATAAATCACAAACGTCACTAAATACGGTCACGTTTTACCCATGTTTGTTAAACAAGTACAATTTCCATTCATTGTCTCTCAGCCAACGACAAAAAACATAGCCTCAAACGGCTGTTTTCAACTGAATTACGGATACTGTAAACTAGTCAGGTTCACAAATGACTGCCACTAGGCTAGGCAAAGCAAAGTCTACAGATTGCTAGTGAAAACAGACTTACGGTCCACCTCGTGTTTTATCGTACATTGTCGAAAGGAAAAAGGGAGATGTTCGACAGTATTTGTTAAAATGTCGGAACACCGATGTGAAACTATTAAAGCTTGGAAGTCCCCTACATGACTACTAAAATCCATCACTGGCTTCATTAAAAACTACTAGAACGCTCTGGGTCATACAAATATATGACAGCCCTGCAAAAGCGGATAATAGCGACACATACTTGAAAAACTACAGTACATGTTTGTGAGCATAATATAAAGTAACGTATAACGGATAGCCAGTGCAGCTGTCATTTCCATAATCGTCTTTTAGTTATTCACGCCAAAGTGAACTGCTATAAACTGTTGTGATACCATCTCATTTCTCCAATTTAAATTTGCTTACATTATCAGTAACATTGTACAACTTGACGCGCAAAAGGACAATATGGAGTTAGAGTTTGCCTCTAACCTCCTACGAGCGGGATATTAGATTCACTTCTTATCATACTCGGAGCTGTTGTTTGTTGTTCAGCTACCAACAGGATATTAACAGCGAAACGTATTGCTTTTCTCTTGAGGAAAATGAAGTTAAGCTCACAGTATACGGTAACAGCGCTGCGATACGCACCGGAACACCCAGAAAAGAGCAGAACTCGCCTGGCAAAAACGTTTTCTAATCTTGGTTAAATCATCTATGCTGCAATGTTTACCTAAACACGAAGAACTGGAACATCGTTCTTACAGCGCGCACAACTACTGCAAGACGCGGCATGGTATTGCATCGATAATATCTGCAATCTGTAATGGATCAGTGGCCTTCCGTCTTACCGCAACTTTGTTAAGAGATGTTAGAAAATGGTGGAAAGATACGTGATCGAGCTTTTCTTGAGTTATTTTGCACACATACCAGGTAAAATCCTTATTCTTTTCTTACAGACTGCAGATCTTGTGACAAGCTGATTTCACTCATAAATACCGTCTGTGAGGGATCTAAAAATTATACCCCACTATTTCAAACAACCTTCTATTTTCTCCAATAATTCAGCTTTAACTGTCCTATCGAAATTACTTGAATGTAGTGTTCGTGTGAGAAATAAAGGCATAGTGTATTCTGATAATAAGCAGAATTTCATAGTTTATAGCTGAACAACGGTACTTTTTGCTTTCAGTAGATGATTTTCGATGGATAAGAAAATGTTAGCATTCAAGAGATTTTTTCGTACCTATTTTATTTTCCTGTGTTGAGCAGTTTACATGCTGATACACTGGCAAATTTGACTAACGAAATAAAAATCTAAAGATGTTATACGCTGTTAAAGTTTGAATTTTCAGAGCAAATGCTTTTGATGTGTATGGAGAAATTTAAAATGAAAGTGAGCAAGATCACGCCTTCCAACGAAAGCCTTGATTTCCCATTGCGACATGAGGAATGCTTTACTTACAAAGCTTCTCTCAGCACCATTAAAGTCTCTTGTAAAGAAAACTATCGTTCACAGCTGCTATATATTCCACAAATTGTTGGTTACTAATATCTGACATTCCCACGAGATTTAAGCGGAGTATTCCTTGCCATGTTACAATCTCGAGTCGCTTTGATATTATTGCTACAACCAAATTACAAAATATATCAAAGCGGTTTGAACGGCTATGCAGTCTTCTGCGACAGTACACCAAACGCACTGTCATTCAGTTCGTTAGAGTGTACGTGTCGTCTTGGAATATGTGTACTTTTTATTCCAAAACTTATGCACTATCATCATCGTAGAACACAGGTAAGCTGAAGGGTAGTGGACTTTGTACTCGTATATATGAGAAAACTGAAATCTGTTTATCATCCATTTATGAATCACTGTACTCTTATGGGTAATTTTTAATAGCGACCATCAGGTGTTGGTTGGTTGGTTGGTTGTTTCGGGGAAGGAGACCAGACAGCGAGGTCATCGGTCTCATCGGATTAGGGAAGGTCGGGGAAGGAAGTCGGCCGTGCCCTTTGAAAGGAACCATCCCGGCATTTGCCTGGAGCGATTTAGGGAAATCACGGAAAAGCTAAATCAGGACGGCCGGACGCGGGATTTAACCGTCGTCCTCCCGAATGCGAGTCCAGTGTCAAACCACTGCGCCACCTCGTTCGGTCCATCAGGTGTCATTTTTACTAAATAACCAACTTGTACGACTATTGGAAGGAAGCATCTAATTTTATCCGTTTGCGGTATAAGACAGTGTTCATTTACGCAAGCTAACTTGACAGAATATTACACACAGTACAATATTGTAGTGCATGTGTTATTCTGAATTACGATGCAAAGTTCCCTCAGACATGCATACATGTTCAAAGGAGCGTTGTACGGCAGAGGATCACTGGTTGCAGTGACATCCTAACCAATATGGACCGAGGACAAATACCGCGAATTGTTAAGACAATTCAGAATAACAGTCACTGCAGTAATGTATTTATCCGCCGACATCGGGCAAGCGACTTTCAAGTAAAATGTCTCCCCTATACGAGTACAAGTTGTAGACGCATGGTTGACGACATATGGAAGTTTGGGTCCGGCCGTGAGTCGTGTACGGCAGCCAAATGGTAAGGCGACCGCTTGCGATAAGCGGGAAGTCCACGTTCGAGTCCAGGTTCCGGCGCAAATTTTCTTTGTCATTCCATTCTACAGATGATGGCTGTTCATATTCGAAATTGCGAATAATTTAATACAGGACAAACTATGAGTCGCCTTATCGCTCTGGAGGGCTGTTGATATCGAAGTGATGCCAGGTAGTCATATAATTTCCAGCAGTGACGTAAACCATGTCACTGTAGTGGTGCGTTTGTGTCTGTAGGTTGTAGGGAATCAGCACAGTAGAACTTGTCGACAACGAGATTATGATGAAATGGTGACTAGGATGTGCCCGTGACCACAGCGTAAATGAAGTTGTTTAATTTCTTGATTCATTAACGATGACTATCCACCATTTCTATAAGGATTGATGTATCACTTGAAGTACGTTGTACAGCATAGGATCAATGGCTGCAGTAACATCCTAACCAATATGGACCGAAGACAAATACCACGAATTGTTAAGACAATCAAACATAACAAGAACCGATTCTGTTAGTGAATGCAGGTCCAGTTTACCAGCAAATATTGTGAAGGGAACTGCGTAAAATGCATATTTGTATTATGGGTCCTCACGCAAGATAACTAATCACGGCGGTACACTCGGATGTATTTCCTCAATGGTGTGAGGCAACGAGTCATACCTTTGTCTCTTTTCAAACGACGCAATACGCTGAGCTCATCGACGGCCAAGTGGGTCGCTTGATCCGTGGTGTGTGGAGGGTGAAACTGAGGAAGGAGGTGATTTTGTGATGACGTTTCTGGAATGTATATCGTACCACAAGTTGAGCCCACTTATTCAAGAACCCGAATATATTCTCGATGACGAAGTCCAATATCTTCTACATCTTCAAGATGAGTATTGTGTGCACACTACAATCTTTCATGAGGACAAAAGACGTTTTTACGGAGCTGCAGGCATACACTCATGGTTCGAGGAAAATTATGCAACAGTATCGAATCTCGACTGGCTCGCTAATCTTCCGATCATAATCTCACAGAAAATGCATGAAATTATTTGTAACTGAGTGAAATATAGCAATCGATATCCTCGCAAATTGGTAGCTCTGCGGGATCTAACGATCAATCAATAGCTTGAGCGGTATACGGCACACCTTGACAAACTTGTGGGCTCTCTTATGCGGAGTACTTGTCAAATGTCAAACTACGGACGGTGTGAATACCACAACACAATGATGGAGTTTCCAGAATATCATGATGTTTACACCACTTATGATGAAAAATTGTGCAGTATTAAAATATCAAATTTATTAGGCGCTACTTTATGCTGTAAGTTATGTAATTATATAACATAGACAATAGAGGATCATTTCAAAAACTATGCACGCTGTAAGACAGGATTGAAGAATATAATTTATTTAACAAAATACCTTTACAAGCCTTCAGTGTATTCTCCATTCTTGATTATGACAGCTTCCCAACTTTATGGCAACGTCCTGTTACGGAAAGTGCACCTTCATTGTTGACCTGACCGATTACTAGGATCACCTCTCTGCAAGATTCGTCAACTGGATCAGAACGTTTCCCGTTCCTTCAATCTGGGAAACAAATCAAAGTCTGGTTGGCTCGTGTCAGAGCTGTATGGTGGGTGGGGAAGAATTTCCCATTCTTACTTGTCGATCGTAGCTCTCACTGTTGGGACAATAGGCAGTCTTGCATTATCGCGCAAAAAGAAGACACCACCTGCAAGAATGTCATGCCCTCTTTGACGAATTTTCAGGCGCAAAACATTTTGCAGAAGGAGCTTGTAGTTCGCGCCTGTTACAGATGTCCCGTGGGACACTCTGTTTGTAGCTGTTATTCCATTCACGTCATACGCAAAGATTATCATCAGTTTCACCTTTGATTATTGGCGGCGGAATTTCTTAGGTTTTGGAGAGTTTGAACTTTTCCACTGTGACGACTGAGACTTCAGTTCTGGCTCAAAATCTGGTATCCAGGTTCCATCAAGTGCAGTAATCCTTTTCAAAAACCCCTTCCCGTTCGATAACGTGATTCTTTTGCGACGTGCTTTCTACTCCTCACTCGGATCGTACGGAACCCAACTGGGAGCAACATTTCTCATCTTTAATTTTTCAGTTATAATTGTGTAAACTGAAGTAACACATATTCTGGCCTGATGTTTTTCGTCAGACGTCTCTCTGAACGTCATTGACAATAAGCTATGTGGTCTGTTGCAGTTGATGGCCTTTCACTCCCTGGGTTGTCCTCAGTGCTTACCCGACCTTCAAGTAAACGAGCATATTACCGTGATACTGTGCTACGATCCAGCCTCTCAAAACGTAGTACGTTTTCGTTTGTTCTTTCCACCCAGGCATTCGATTCTGATGTAGGAACGCTGATGACTACGCACAACAAGACCTGACTCGGTTTCACTTTTCATTTTGTATCTGAATTACTCACATCACAGTCATGCGAACCAGAAAACACATATACGACCGTCACGCCCAAAATCTGGGTCACGACTTACATGAATTTCGACTCGATCACGCTACCGTAACGGTAGTAGTGCATAGTGTGCAGGACCTTTGGAATGACCCTCGTACGTGTTACCTACCGTCCAGCATATTGTTTCAGTTCATATACAAACTAAAGTGAAGTTGAGAGCATGAAAATCTACATTGAAACCCATGTATTTTACGTTCATATACTAGCTGAACCGACAAGAATGAAATGGCAACGTTCGGGATGCCAAGTGGATGTATATTCGTATATATTTTTGTAGGTGCATGATGTCAGACACTGTATTGTTGAAGAAAGAAAAAAAATTAGAGTTAGTACAATGATAATTTGATTATATTATCACATATCTGTGAGAATGTCAAAATAGGCGATGGTACGAAATGTCCTTTTACGCTCCAATATACTTCCATTTGTTACAGAACAACGAGTTTTCACTTGGACACATGAAATGGAACGATGATTTTCTGATAAAACTCAATAATAACAGAAGCAACGAACGACACGACATCACAGACTCGCTTCCGTATCTAAATGGAAGAACTGTACGGTCCAACATGTTATCATCTTTTCGTCTTTGGGGATCCCCCATAGGTAAATTTACTTTTTGAAAATAAAGTAACCAAACTCCGTTCGTTTTCCACTCCTAGTAGATCGATGATACACAGTTATGTCATCTTTTCATTGTTCTAATGAGTTCATGTGATACTGGGACTGTCATCGATTCATGGAATCCAATTTCCACAAAATTTCGTCATCGAAACATGTTGGTGAAGAGAATGGCACCTACTATATGCCTCTTTGTGAAAATCATCTTCGCTGTTGACAGATCCTGAATAGTGAAAAACTATTTGTTCACTATTAGTACGAATATAAATAGCTATGGGAAACAGGATTATATTCAACTTTATTTGTCGCTGTGTTGGCCTTACACTAACATATATTTATCACATTATGTTCTACAAAATCTTATAATCCATACGGAAAATTAGACGAAGTTCAAAAAATTTAATATCGCTGCAGCTAGATACAAGCATTCTACCTGATTGGTGCATAGCATAAGTTCGTAGCATTCCTTCATAAACACAACAGCTACACAAAACAAAGATTCAGTTATCTATAATATGTCCTCCCTCGCTATATACATCAGGCAGCCAATGCTGGGGTAACTTTTCGATGCCGTGACTGTAGAAATCCAGTGGTTGTAAGGCTAAGAACTCGTCGAGCTATTCGGAGCGCATTTTCGTCGGGAAAGGAAGTTCCTTGAAGATTGTTCGACAGAGAGTGGAAAAGGTGAAAATCTAAGGGCGCAAGAGACAATTGACGACAAACAAGCAGAGATGCACATATGGCCACCGTCTGAGGATGTGAAATAACTTGTCAACCCATCTGCTCTATAGCGCTTTTGTCAGTCCAGCAGAATGCGTCCGGGCGTTACCGTGGAGTAGCATCAATTGATGCAGTCTTTCTGGTCGTTATTCTTAGACTGCGTCTGTAAGTTAATCTCAGCAGCGATGGTTACATTTCTGAGAAGCAATTGACAGTACACCACATCGTCGCTGTTCCTCGAGACGCGTAACGTTCTCTTTTGTTGATGTGCGAAGGTATTTGAACGGCGAGTTGCTCTCTTTTGGGCTCGTCCATTCCTTTCTTTTCGTTACGTTAGCATAAGGACACCATTTCTCGTCACCAGTAACGATACAGGATATTAAAAGTCGATGCTGTTCTCGATACAATTGATGGCGAACAAGCAGAGATGCTCATATGGCCACCCGCCGGTTTTTGTGATTTTGCGTTAGAGCTTTCGATACCCATACACCCGATTTTTAAACCGTCCCCATTGCATGCGAATGTTGCACGAGCCCAGTTCATCACATTTGCTAGTTCTCGAGTGCAATGATGTGGAGCATCGTGAGTCATTGCGTTTAAACGATCTTCATCAAACTCCTTCCTGAACTTGGAGAGTCACTAATGTCAAAACCATTCTTCTTAAGACGAGAAAACAATTTTCTTACCGTGCTCTGTCCTTTGGCATTATCCCCATACACGGCGCAAATATTTTTGTCTGTCTCCGCTGCTGTTACCCCATTATTGAACTCAAACACAAGAATATGTCGTAAGTGTTCTGATTTCTCCAGTTGGCATTCCATTTTCTAGCTTCCACAGCTTCACTCATTGACCCAAATGACGAAATGACAATATGTAAACTCAAACAGCAACAGTGAACTACAAATAAAATATAGCTGTCGATAAATAAACCTATAGCAACCGAAATACCAACATGCAAAACAAAAGCTCTACGAAGAAATGCATTTGTGAAAAGAAAATCATACTCGCTGTATGAACATGATGTATGTGAAAGATGTAGCATGTCCACACATTGTTATCGTCAAGCGTGCAGGCTGCCTCTGATCCTTTGCGTTTTAATCACTTCATTGAAGTTCCACATTTGAACTTCGATGACCAATAACGGATAACGATACAACAACACAGCAGCTTCTATTTTGGGACATAAGTACAACATGTTTTAAGATACACCGTATTTTTTCAAGCAAATGTTAGGTATTTTCCACCCAATACTTCATTTATAGCTTTTGCTAATCTACTGGCGGTCATAGCCTGCTACATGACACTGTTACACGATATTGTTTTTCACCACACTCCACTCCTTTGTCATTTAGTGAGCAGTAGTCAATCAAATTTTCTATGTGTAGATTGAAAAGGGTAGGAGATAGACAGCAGCGTTGTCTTACTCCTATTCCTAGTTCTATCCAGATGGTATTTCTTCCTCTCACTTCCACAGGTGCGTTTTGATTTAAGTATAATAGCCTGGTTTTACAGTCAACTCTTTTTACTGTCGTTATAGTAGCAAGCTTATCCCAAGCCATATTATCAATTGCCTTCTCCGAGTCTATAAAACACATAAACAGCTCTCTTCCCTGTTTAATAAACCTCTCTGTCAGAATTCTTAAGAGGTTTATTGCATCTCTTGTGCCCGTATTCATTCTAAAAATAATTATTCTCCAGTCAGATTCTTCTCCGTTACCTTTTCCAGTCTTTTATTAACGATTCTTAACATAACTTCCACTGCCATCAGTGTTTTCTTGGTTCCTTGTTTCTTTCGTAACGGAGTCATCAATGTTGTCAGAAAGACCTCTGGCCATTCACAACAGTCATATTACATTTTTTTTTACATAACTTCAGTATTTCTCACAGAGGTGTTAGGCTTAAAAATTTTAGTATTTCTCGTAGTATCGTATCTCTTCGTGCTGCTTTCCCATTGTTCATAGCAGCTCTTGCATTCTTCTACCATTATGATTGTTGATTCTTTCTCTTCATCATTTACACTGTTCACGGATTCGGGTTCCAGAGATATTAATCTGTGATCTGTGTCATATAGCTCGTTTAAATTGTCTTCCCATCTCCGTAGAATGTCCTCACGATTTTCATCTGTACTGAGAATTTCCATAGTAGCAGTTCCTGGTCTGTTCTGATCCTATGTTGTAGTCTTTACTATTTTTTTCAATTTGTTTCGGCCTACTCTGGACCACGGGGCTCGTCTTAACTCTCAGCTAGGGTCTTCTGCTTTTTCTTGGCCCAGTATGTCTTCATCTTCTAGCTGTGAGCCCCTTTCCTCTCATCTGTCCACTTAGGTCTGGTAGTGCCTGTACACTTCTTGCTTGTGAGAGACAGTGCAGGATGGCACTCCCTGCAGGATGGCCTGTCGGTATTGAGTTCGTTTCTCGGTTGTCTTTAATAGGATCTGCAGTTCCTCTATGTCTGATTTCACAGAGGTGATCCACTTGGCTTTGGACGCCTTTCCCCTGCTTGTCACTGCGAGGATCCTGTTGGCAAGCCACGAGTGCTGATGTTCGTAAAGCTCGTTATTGTGCCTAATTCTTTAGGTACCGTCTTCCTGTCTTATGGTTCCTAATATTCTCTTCAGGATCTTTCTCTCTTTAAGTTCTAGTTTCCTGAGCGGGCCCTTTCGATTCATCAAGAGGCACTCAGAAGCATAGAGTGCAGAGGGTTTTACTACCGAGTTGTAGTGCTTCAGCTTTATGTTCTTGGATAGGTACTTGGAGGTATAGATGTTCTTACAGGAATGATGGGCCCTCTCTAACTTGGTGCACCTGGCGTCTATGGTCAAGGTTTCGCTCTCTCTTGCTGAGATCCATTCTCCCAAGTACTTGACGGCAGGAACTTTACCGATAATATTGTTTCCTAGTGGGATTGTAGAAGAAGACAGCTTGATATTGGTGATGAACTCAGTCTTCTGTATGTTAACCCTCAAGCCAGTTTTTGCCGAAATACTGTAGAGGCTCTGTAGTTGGTAAGCAGCCCCCTACCTGCTGCTGGCCAATAGGGTGAGATCATAAGCAAAGGCTAGACAGGGTACATTGAGGTTGTCTTTCGTCAACACAAGCTTGAATCCTGCTTCTGGTGACAACGTCGAGGTCAATTCTCTGACGATTTTCTCCAGAACACAGTTGAAGAGGATGCAAGAGGCCATCCCCCAGCCTGACTCCTGTCTGGATGGGAAAGGTCGCAGAGAGTTCACCCCTGAACTTGACTTTGGAGGTGGTGTTCTCAGGGTAGCTTGGACCAGACTGGTAGTCTTCCCATCTAGGCCTAGTTCCCACAGGGTAGAGAAGAGGATTTGTTGATCTATTGAGCCATATGCCTTTTGGAAGTCTACCATAATGGATACCCAGAGCTGTTCCCGTCGGCTCTTATATGAGAGGAAGGTATTGAGGTTCTGAATCTGTTCCGTGCAGGACCTATTTGCACTATTCACCTAGTTGGGGGTCTAGCTGTTTGGTGACTCTATTTTGCAGGGCTTTCGAGAAAATCTTCTACGTTATAAGCAACAAGGGGATGCCTCTGTAGTTGAGGTCGTTCTTACTTCCTTTCTTGTGTAGTGGATGGATCACGTTTGCAGTCCATCCCTCTGGCAAGACCTCTGTTCTCCAAATGTCCTGAATGATCTGGGTGATACTCTGCAGGGACTGGTCATCTACTTGCTTCCACATTTGAGCAACTATACCATCTTCACCTGGGGTCTTGCTGTTCTTAAGGTCTTTGATGATCTTCTCTATTTCTTCCCTGCTGGGTGGTATAGAGTCCTGGTTCCTTACAGCAGGCTCAGCGAAACCAAGTTTCTCTTTCGGTTGTTCTGCATTGAGTAGTTTCTGGAAGTATTCTGCAAAGGTTTTTGTGCAGTCCCTGTTATTCATTTGGAGTTTTCCATCTGGCCCTCTGAGATGTAGGGTTGGGGCCGTGTATGAAGTAGTCTGTTTCTTGAGTCGCCCGTAGAGATCTCTTGAATTGTTTTTCTTGAAGTCTTCTTCTGTCAGTTGTATTTGAGACCTGTTGTAGTTCCTCTTGGTTTTGCGGATACCATGAAAGCCTTATGGTTGGGCTCATCTTTGCGCCGATTACACTTGATCCACGCTCTATTCCTGTCCTCTATAGCTTCATCACATTCTGTGGACCACCAGTGGTGCTTGCCTTTGTTCGATGAAGCAGGTGTAGTTTCATGAGGGGCATCCAGTAGAGCCTTTTGAAGAGTAGGCTACCCTTGTTTCTTGTGTTCATCTCAAGGGTGGTCTGAAAGTCGCAATCCTTATCGATCAACCGGTGGGTGTTAAACCTTTGTATTCTCAAAACCTTTTGGGGTATTGTGAGCTCTTCTTAAAGGTTGTAGGTTGGTCTTAACTAGGGAGAGATAGTGGTCAGCGTCAATAAATTGACGTTTTATGTTTCCTTGTGGCATCTCCTGTCAATAGCCATATGGTCTTTCTGAAATTCACGCAGCATGTGATCTTGATTCCTCCAGGTCATGGCCTTCCTTGGTAGACGATTGAATACAATTGATTTTAGGACCAGGTTGTAGTTGTAGTTGTCAGAAAGGTCTATGAGGCGCTCGCCATTTCTCTTAGTCCTCTTGTGGGCTGGGTAACCGCCTACTATCCTGCAGTACTTCTTTCCCTTGCCAACAAGTGTGATGAAGTCACCCATGAGTGTGATGGTGTGGTGGTTAGGGATGTTGTCTAGGGTCTCTATTCTATTGTTTCCAGATCATTCCTATTACGGTCATTTGTAAGTGCATGGAAGTTAACTATTGTGTATGCTCTATTATGCGACCTCAAGGATAACGAAGAGGTTCTGTCATTGGGGTAATGTGAATTCTAAAGCATGGTCGACCGTTCTATGATGTACAGCAAAGCCAGTACCCACAAGATGCAGGCTCTCCAGAATCCAATGACCTGCATGCCCCATCATGACTGGGGTTGGATTGGTTACCACCTGGGGTATTATTTTATCAGCCGTCACTAACATGTGGAACAGACGCTGTTGGGGTACCGCCACTGACATGTGGAACCGCCGTACCCTTAGTACTAGGTTTGGTCCACCCCGGATCTTTTACTTCCCCGGTACCCACCATATTCGGTAAGCATGCTCCTATCCGCGACCTGGGAGGCGATCGGTAAGAGACTACAGTAAATCATGCAGTAGTGGAATCAGTGTAAAGGCATGGATATTTATAGGAAAATTAATATTGCCTGTTGGAATAGATGTGCACAGTGTATGTGGAATTGTATTAGATCCAGTGTACCGAAAAATTCAACCAAATGATATCGCATTTGATGTCTGTATCACTGTATGCAACGAGACTTTAGCGATTCAAGTGGTAGAGGGCTGAACTCGATATAAAGGCTGTCGGCTCTTCGCAGTGTTATTTTGTGCCTTTAGTGCCGATAGAAAACAGGCACCGTTAGTCATAGTGCGTGGTCTGTAGATAAACAATGATTATGATAATGCCACTCAGAAAACAGTTACTATGTGATGAAAAGGCAACTGTTGGTGCATGCAAGAAAATTGGAGTGCATAATCGTCAATTTGCCAAGAAGTTCAACCGTTCAAGTACAGTGATTGATAATTTCGTTAGAGTGGGCGCACCTTACGGACAGAATGGAAAATGCGGACAAAGTATAAAATTATCTGAGGAATCGAAACTGTTACTTTTTCGCAAAGCAAGGACCACTAACCGTTATTCTTCTCAACTTGTTGCTCATATACAGTTACCAGTAACAGCCAGACGTGTACGACATATTTTGTCAAACGATAAACTTCTTGCATTCGAGAAACGACCGCAGAAACCTGTTCTAACATCCAAACATAAAGTCTACACTGGGGTTTGCTGACAAACTTACGCCATGAATTTCAGAATAGGGTGAAGTAATCTCCAGTGATGAGAAGAAATTTAAAAGGGCCGGATAGATTCTAATATTATTGGCATGATCCGAGAACAGAGCAGCTGGTAAGAAGGAGCACACGTTTTGATGGTGTAAGTGTTGTGATTTGGACAGCCTTCTGCGCTAAAGATAAATCACTCATTGCCTATCTGAACGTTAGAATAAAATCTAACAAGTACTCTGAAGTGCTGGAGACATAATTAACTAAAACGTATGACGACGTGGGGGACGATAGTCTAACGTTTCAACAAGATAATGCACTTTGCATGTTACTGATACAATCAAAAAGTGATGTAAAGATAAAGATA
The DNA here is from genome assembly GCF_021461385.2 of Schistocerca piceifrons. Taxonomy (NCBI): domain Eukaryota; kingdom Metazoa; phylum Arthropoda; class Insecta; order Orthoptera; family Acrididae; genus Schistocerca; species Schistocerca piceifrons. The sequence goes on from NC_060139.1 coordinate 377,824,969, forward strand.
TCGATGTCCTGCCGTGACCTGCACCTGACCCGGATCTGAACACCGTGGAAAAACGTTGGCGGAATACTTGCTCGGCGTGTGTATTGCGATGGAAGGCAATTAGAGGCAGTGTGTGAGCCGGAAAGAGCGTTACGAGAACAGTAGTAAACAAATTCTGAGGCAAGAGTTACAAACCGTAACCAGTTTTGTTGCTCGTGGTGTGATAGAAGCTGTGTAATTACGTCATGACTGTTTACGTCTTATAAGTATCTACTATTTTCGTAACAAATTCGATTCCTTTATGCTTCCATAGGAACCTTGCATTTATATTGATTTCCACTACTGTATCTTCCCTTCCTCTCCAGTTCTTCAATTGAATCACATTCTTCTTTTAGCCGTTTTCCCATTGTGTGTTGTGTTTCTCTACGCAATTCGTTATTGGGCCTTCGGTACATTGTTTCTTGCACCCTTATTATTTTTATTCTTGAATTTTCTTCTCTCTCTTCGAAACCATTTCCCGTATAATCAACGGCTTTTTTTACCATTTTCCCGTTTACATATCCTACCCCTTTTGCGACCTGATTTTATGATTTCGTCTTTCAACATATTCCAATACTTGTTGACATTATCAGGGGGTTCTTTTTCTCGTAACGTGGTAGTAAGTTCAGGTGATAGCGTTTCCGTAATCTTGTCTCTCCCAGATCCTACCTTCTTGTTGTGTACATGGTTCCGCGTAGTCAGCGCGTACACAACTTTCCCACTGCAGCGCGCCCCGCTAAGCACAACGGCGCAGGCGCAGCGCTCGTCCGTCTCCGCTCTACGAGATGGCGCTGCCATAAAGACGGATCAAATTCTGCCTCCGCCGATCCGCGTATTAATATGTAACGCAGCCAATGAGATTGCTGCTAACGTAGAACCTTTTCTCCTCGCGGTTCACACTCGCGCAGTGATACCTGAACGCGCGAGGTATTATAACGAGTGTAGAGACCTCCGATTAGTCAGTCTGCATCAGTCTGCATTTGTCTGTACCAGTCTATAGTCAAGTTTCAGTCTGCGCGTAATAAGATTATCATATTCCTGTACTTAGCCATGAAGATAAATGAATAGACACTTTGTCAAGTATCAGAGATATGTGAGAATAAGATTAACATACCAAGACCAAAGGAACTTCAGATTGTCAATTGTAAACAGCATCCAGAATCAAGTTACGTAATGTCTATGATTTTTATTGTTTTAATAAATGTGTGTGAAAATTAATCGAGTTCTGTTTAAAGTTGGTCACCGTCAATCTGCTACTCTAAGCGTGCAAGTGGCATTTCTATCGTCTGACCTAACGGCAGAAGATAAACACGTCACGATAAGACCACGAGACATAATGCTGACACTCGCCTACTTCGTTAGAGCGACAAGTCAAATAATCTGATGGTGTGTGTACCGAAGGTCTTACAGTACGCACACCACATTGGCGACGAGGTACTAAGGAAACAGATGATTCCAGCACAATTACGGATGACCAGGTGTGAGCCTGACATAAAATATAATTGCAGAGGACTTCGGGAAGCTACGTACTTGACTGTTAACCCGCTCTCTTGCAGCTAAAATGTCATTATTGCAGTAATCTAGTCGCACTTGGAATTTTCAGATAACCATGGACCTCACGGTGCAGATCGTAAATCTCATGGCACAAATACAACAGACGCAACAGGCGTTGCTTACAAGAGTGGAACGTTTGGAGTCGCAGCCTGCCGTAGCGTCTCCGCTACAAATTAAACTTACGCCACCACCTTTCGCAGTTTACGACAGCAAGGAAGAAGCGTGGCCGGACTATGCAGCACGCCTGGAACAGCACTTCCTCACACACCAGATATCAGGTGATGTAGAAAAAAGATCTTATTTTTTGGCAAATTGCGGCGCAGCTATCTACAACTTTCTCTTAAAACTGAGTCTGACTTGTGAACCGACAAATTTGTCATTCCCAGCTGATAAAGACTTGCTCGAAAAATACTTCGACAAGCAAACGCATGTCGCTGCTGCAATGCATTAATTTTACTTATGCAAGAAAAAGGCACAGCAGGCATACTCGGAATGGATTACACAGTTGCAAGGATTAACTACGAACGGCAAATTTATTTGTGAATACGAAAAGTGTAAAAAGTCCTGTGTAGATTCTTTAATACGTGATATGCTCATAATGCATTCACCAGACGAGAAATTAAGGAAAGCGCTCCTTAGTTTAATCAATGCGTCCTTGCAAGATTGTTTACCAATCACTCGAGCACACGAACAAAGCCAAGCTTCTGTGAGTGTGGCACAAGACGACGGCTGTGACGTGTTCGCGACACAGGCACGCGACACGGGGCAGCGCGGTCCGCGTACCCAAGGCCGTAAACAGGACAGCAAGGCTAGGCTCACGCGATCTAAGAACGGATCACACACCCAAACTAAAAGACTAAAGTTGAAATCATGTCGTAAATGTGAAATCAATCATCACAGAGAGAATTGCTACTATCGTAACGCACATTGTGACTTTTGCAAACGAATAGGGCACAAATCAGAAGTGTGTAATAAGAAAAGTGTACAGTCTAGAAATAAGTTTAACAATAAGAAAGTGCTTAATTTTAAGAAGTATACCTCCAATGCGTGTGACGATATAAATAGGCAAGACTTTATTCAGATTTCAAAAGTTAAACATTAAGTTAATGCTATTGTACAAAACAGGAACAAGTCTTTGTATGTCACGTTACTGGTGAACACAATACCTATCAAATTCCAGATTGACACAGGATCGTCGATCTCGATCATAAATCTGCACACGCATGTACGACTAGGTTCTCCTAAATTGCAGCATTTTGACAGCTCACTGTACAGCTACAGTAATGAACAAATTCCAGTCAAAGCTGCACTGGCGACGGAAGTAGCTTACAAGCAGTTTACCAAGACAGCTACTTTAGCAGTAGTTAACACCCATAAGGCATCAAACTTGCTGGGTCTGGATCTCTTTAACGAATTACGCTTCACAGTCCATGAAGCGAAACAGGTCACACATGAAGTTCCGAAAGGAAAATTACAAACAGTGTTGCAGAAGTACGACGATATTTTTCCTCCGCGACAGGCAGTGTAATAGATTACCAGGCACACATTACGCTGACACCAAATGCAGTGCCGAAGTTTTGCAAAGCTAGAACTGTCCCTTACGCAGTGAAAGAACGAGTAAAACAAGAACTTGACCGTTTAGAAGGCAATGGTATTATCGAACCAGTCACATGTAGCGCCTGGGCAACACCAATCGTTGTACTAGAAAAGCCAAATGGATCATTATGTATCCGTGGAGATTTCAAGACTACTGTCAATTCACAGTGCATTATAGATACATACCCGATTCCGAAACCGGAAGAACTGATGTATAAATTAGCAGGGGGGGGGTATTTCGCCAAACTGGGTTTAAAGGAAGCATATCTGCCGATCCCTTTAGACAAAGATACACAAAAGTTTATGAATACTCCATTTGGATTGTACAGATACAAGCGCTTACCATTTGGTATCGCAAGTGCACCAAGCATCTTTCAACGTTACTTGGAACAATTAATTAGAAACTGTCCTAACGCAGTTAACTATCTCGATGTCATAATAGTCTCGGGGAAAACTCCACAAGATTTACTAGATAACCTGGAAGAACTGTTCAAAGTTCTCAGGAAGGCCAATCTCAGGTGCAACAAGGACAAATGTATATTTTTTGTCAAGAAAATTCAGTATTTAGAACATATATTGTCAAATAACGGAATCACTCCGACACCACAGAAAATAGAAGCAATACAGAAATTGCCAGCTCCGAAAGACTTAAAGCAACTAAGAGCTTTATTAGGCCAAATTAATTATTACCGGAAATTCATACCGAAAGCAGCTGAAATTTCCAAACCGTTACACAGATTGCTTCGCAAAGTAGTCGCGTGGAATTGGTCCAAAGAATGCCGGCGCCAATTCGACAAACTGAAACAATGTTTAGTAGACGCAAAATGTCTTAAGACATATGACCCGCAAAAGTTGATCACTACTGCGGCGGACTCGTCAGATTGCGGCATCGGTGCAGTAATGTCCCATAAACATCAAGGAATTCAACGACCGATTGCATACGCGTCGAAAACTTTAAACTCAAGTCAACGAAACTATAGCCAAGTAGAAAAAGAGGCACTAGCAATTATCTTTGCAGTGAAGAAGTTTCATGACTACATATACGGACGAAAATTTATCCTGCTCACAGACCATAAGCCATTGGTGACAATATTCGGACCACATAATAGTGCATCCACTAAGACAGCACAGCGTCTACGACGTTGGGCATCGCCACTGTCTACTTACAACTACGAGATCATATACAGGTCGACGGCAAAACATGCCAACGCCGATGTACTTTCACGTCTACCGGCTGGTCACCATGAACATTTTGACAAATCAGAGGACGTATGTTTTCAGATAGACGTAATCAGTGAGGACGTCGTGGAAAATTTCCCCGTCAATGCCACCTTAATAGCTAAGTTGGTGCCCAAAGATCCAGTGTTATCAAAGATAAAGCAGTATATTCTTACGGAATGGCCAACCGATAAGAACATGTTAGCTCAGCCAGAAGTGAAATCTTATTGGAACATGAGACATGCTCCCACAGTGCACAATGGCGTCATATTAGTTCACAGTGAATCGGGGAAAACAAGAGTAGTTATACCCGAAGCTCTCAGGACTAAAGTGTTAACAATGTTACACCAATGTCATCGGGGCACAGTACGCACGAAACGCATGGCCTGAGAACATTGCTACTGGAAGAACATTGATAAAGATATTGAAACAATGCTTTCTAACTGTAAATTATGTCAGACGCATCAATCAGCTCCGCCAAGACAATATTTTCCGTGGCCACAGGCGACAGAACCTTCGTCAAAATTGCATATTGACTATGCAGGTCCTTTTCTTGAAACTTCTTGGTTGATTGTCATTCATGCATTTTAAAAATTCCCTTTTGTACTACAAATGCGTACAACTTCTTCAGCGACAACAATTCAAGGGTTGTCAAAGATCTTTTCCACTGAAGGATTGCCTCAAACCATAGTGACCGATAACGGCACACAATTTACGTCGCAAGAATTCCAGTCATTCTGTCAGATGAACGGAATTGCACATTACAGGACGGCACCATTTCACCCTGAAGCTAATAGACTCGCCGAACGATTCGTACGAACGTTCAAGGCAAACATGACAAAGTTGGTGCAACAGTACAACAAAGAGACTTCCTTATTAATTTTTCTGTCACAATACAGAGGTACTCCGCACGAGGCACAGCCACCAGCAGAAAAACTGCATGGGCGACAACACAGGACTTTGATGTCCAGCCTCAAACCCACAATGCATCGAGAAAATGATCAACGAACATCGAAAGGACGACGATTCCACGTAAACGACAAAGTCCTCGTAACTGTCTACAGTCGAGGAAAGCGTACTTGGACACAAGGAATCATTTTAGAATGCATTGGAAATGGGTTGTATAGAATAAAAACGCAAAGCGGCATAGTTATTCACCATACTAATGAACAAGATTTCTGGTCAGGTGACTACAAGGTTATAAACACAAAATCAAATAGGGGTAATGCAGGAGTAGGTTTAATAATGAATAGGAAAATAGGAATGCGGGTAAGCTGCTACAAACAGCACAGCGAACGCATTGTGGTGGCCAAGATAGATTCGAAGCCCACACCTACTGCAGTAGTACAAGTTTATATGCCAACTAGCTCTGCAGATGACGAAGAAATTGAAGAAATGTATGATGAGATACAAGAAATTATTCAGATAGTGAAGGGAGACGAAAATTTAATAGTCATGGGTGACTGGAATTCGAGTGTAGGAAAAGGGAGAGAAGGAAACATAGTAGGTGAATATGGATTGGGGGTAAGAAATGAAAGAGGATGCCGCATGGTAGAATTTTGCCCAGACCACAACTTAATCATAGTTAACACTTGGTTTAAGAATCATGAAAGAAGGTTATATACATGGAAGAACCCTGGAGATACTAAAAGGTACCAGATAGATTATATAATGGTAAGACAGAGATTTAGGAACCAGGTTTTAAATTGTAAGACATTTCCAGGGGCAGATGTGGACTCTGACCACAATCTATTGGTTATGACCTGTAGTTTAAAACTGAAGAAACTGCAAAAAGGTGGGAATTTAAGGAGATGGGACCTGGATAAACTGAAAGAACCAGAGGTTGTACAGAGTTTCAGGGAGAGCATAAGGGAACAATTGACAGGAATGGGGGAAAGAAATACAGCAGAAGAACAATGGGTAGCTTTGAGGGATGAAGTAGTGAAGGCAGCAGAGGATCAAGTAGGTAAAAAGACGAAGGCTAGTAGAAATCCTTGGGTAACAGATATTGAATTTAATTGATGAAAGGTGAAAATATAAAAAGGCAGTAAATGAAGCAGGCAAAAAGGAATACAAACGTCTCAAAAATGAGATCGACAGGAAGTGCAAAATGGCTAAGCAGGGATGGCTAGAGGACAAATGTAAGGATGTAGAGGCCTATCTCACAAGGGGTAAGATAGATACGGCCTACAGGAAAATTAAAGAGACCTTTGGAGATAAGAGAACCACTTGTATAAACATCAAGAGCTCAGATGGAAACCCAGTTCTAAGCAAAGAAGGGAAAGCAGAAAGGTGGAAGGAGTATATAGAGGGTCTATACAAGGGCGATGTACTTGAGGACAATATTATGGAAATGGGAGAGGATGTAGATGAAGATGAAATGGGAGATATGATACTGCGTGAAGAGCACTGAAAGACCTGAGTCGGAACAAGGCCCCCGGAGTAGACAACATTCCAATGGAACTACTGACGGCCTTGGGAGAGCCAGTCCTGTCAAAACTCTACCATTTGGTGAACAAGATGTATGAAACAGGCGAAATACCCTCAGACTTCAAGAAGAATATAATAATTCCAATCCCAAAGAAAGCAGGTGCAGAGAGATGTGAAAATTACCGAACAATTAGTTTAATAAGCCACAGCTGCAAAATACTAACACGAATTCTTTACAGACGAGTGGAAAAACTAGTAGAAGCCGACCTCGGGGAAGATCAGTTTGGATTCCGTAGAAACACTGGAACACGTGAGGCAATACTGACCTTACGACTTATCTTAGAAGGAAGATTAAGGAAAGGCAAACCTACGTTTCTAGCATTTGTCAATGCTTTTGACAATGTTGACTGGAATACTCTCTTTCATATTCTAAAGGTGGCAGGGGTAAAATACAGGGAGCGAAAGGCTATTTACAATTTGTACAGAAACCAGATGGCAGTTATAAGAGTCGAGGGGCATGAAAGGGAAGCAGTGGTTGGGAAGGGAGTAAGACAGGGTTGTAGCCTCTTCCCGATGTTATTCAATCTGTATATTGAGCAAGTAGTAAATGAAACAAAAGAAAAATTCGGAGTAGGTATTAAAATCCATGGAGAAGAAATAAAAACTTTGAGGTTCGCCGATGACATTGTAATTCTGTCAGACAGCAAAGGACTTGGGAGAGCAGTTGAACGGAATGGACAGTTTCTTGGAAGGAGGATATAAGATGAACATCAACAAAAGCAAAACGAGGATAATGGAATGTAGTCGAATGAAGTCGGGTGATGCTGAAGGAATTAGATTAGGAAATGAGACACTTAAAGTAGTAAAGGAGTTTTGCTATTTGGGGAGTAAAATAACTGATGATGGTCGAAGTAGAGAGGATATAAAATGTAGACTGGCAATGGCAAGGAAAGCGTTTCTGAAGAAAAGAAATTTGTTAACATCGAGTATAGATTTCAGTGTCAGGAAGTCATTTCTGAAAGTATTTGTTTGGAGTGTAGCCATGTATGGAAGTGAAACATGGACGATAAATAGTTTGGACAAGAAGAGAATAGAAGCTTTCGAAATGTGGTGCTACAGAAGAATGCTGAAGATTAGATCGGTAGATCACATAACTAATGAGGAAGTATTGAATAGGATTGGGGAGAATAGAAGTTTGTGGCACAACTTGACCTGAAGAAGGGATCGGTTGGTAGGACATGTTCTGAGGCATCAAGGGATCACCAATTTAGTATTGGAGGGCAGCGTGGAGGTTAAAAATCGTAGAGGGAGACTAAGAGATGAGTACACTAAGCAGATTCAGAAGGATGTAGGTTGCAGTAGGTACTGGGAGATGAAGAAGCTTGCACAGGATAGGGTAGCATGGAGAGCTGCATCAAACCAGTCTCAGGACTGAAGACCACAACAACAACAACAACAATCAATTACGGCAGCAAAGACACCAGTCACGTATAGACAGAACTCCTAGGCTGTTTCATTTTGCAGACTCAGAAGCAGATGTCAACCCCGAGCAGCTCGCAGGATTCCAGACGCCGTCACCGGCAGCCACCACCGCCGACGCCGCACCCTCAGGGGCAGCCGACTACACCAGCCGTCCACAGCCGACAACCCCCGAGAAGATGGACGTCGAAGACGAATTAGATTTAAACTATGACCAATGTACCGATGTTGAAATGCAATTATGTAACAAAATTTTTGCTTCTCCGGTTCCCCGTTGCGTAGATTTTGATTGGGTTTTCCTAGCGGACCGCTGGCGAATGCCACGGGGAGGAACATGTGTGCACCCACAGACATACGCACGCCGGAAAGCAAGGAAGCAGAGAAAAAGGCTTTTCAAACAAACTTCAAAGGCTTTTTTCTTCCCCCGAAAGGGAGGTATGTTGTGTACATAGTTCCGCATAGTCAGCGCGTACACAACTTTCCCACCGCTGTGATACCTGAACGCGCGAGGTATTATAACGAGTGTAGAGACCTCCGATTAGTCAGTCTGCATTAGTCTGCATTTGTCTGTACCAGTCTATAGTCAAGTTTCAGTCTGCGCGTAATAAGATTATCATATTCCTGTACTTAGCCATGAAGATAAATGAATAGACACTTTGTCAAGTATCAGAGATATGTGAGAATAAGTTTAACATACCACGACCAAAGGAACTTCAGATTGTCAATTGTAAACAGCATCCAGAATCAAGTTACGTAATGTCTATGATTTTTATTGTTTTAATAAATGTGTGTGAAAATTAATCCAGTTCTGTTTAAAGTTGGTCACCGTCAATCTGCTACTCTAAGCGTGCAAGTGGCATTTCTATCGTCTGACCTAACGGCAGAAGATAAACACGCCACGATAAGACCACGAGACATACTGCTGACACTCGCCTACTTCGTTAGAGCGACAAGTCAAATAATCTGATGATGTGTGTACCGAAGGTCTTACAGTACGCACACCACACTTCCATAGGTCCCACTTCTTCGCCATGGAATCCGTCTTCAGTTTTTGAATTTTTGTATTTGTATCTTGTATATATCTTTATCTATGTAGTTCAAATACAGTGTGTGGCCAAATTCATGTTATATTTTTACAGTGTGCTTAAAAAATTGCTCACATGCGTATTATAGAATCTGAGTGGTATATTGAGGTGTCACCAAAGACATCAGTCTCCAGCTGAACGAACAAAACTTTAGTTATGATGAACAACTTATACCGGTAATTGTACCGATTTTTATCCGAAGATATATTCACTCATAAGTACGGCTAGCTCTAGTGGGAAGGCTAGCTGTTGTGCTATTTTAATCTGAGTGAAGCTTAAGTTAATAAATATGATTGTAGTGACATGGATGATATCATAATTATTCTGGATAATTCATTTCGTCAATACCGTGTAATACATAGACAGTCCAAGACAAATATCAATTTTAACTACCGATGCTATAGTACTGTAGATCTCGGAACAACAATATTCTCCACTTAAAAACGCACTGGTTTCAATTTCCACAAATTGACCTAACTATTTTGGAGTATTCTGCTTAGCGTGGCGCCAATGTCTGCAGTGGCTGAGATTTTTCTGCCTGGCTTTTAATATGTAGTGTATAATGTACCGGCAGCAAATCAAGCTCTTTTCTCTTAATCAGGGAAAGACAGGAGTATAGACAAATCAAGGAACACAGTAGAATTTACTGTAGGCGCAGAGAATGAACAAAAAAAGGAGAGAAATAGAAAAACCTACTTATTCTTGTACAATTTTAATAATTTGTTTCCGTTATTAATAGTATAATTAAGTCTACATCGAAGCTAAAGTGACAACTACGAAGTTGTAGTAACTCCAGTTACTACCTGCCTTCCGCATGGAACACACCTATCCCACCACTGACTAGTAGTCTTCGACACATACGGTTGCTGTCAACAAGTATGCGCCTGAAGATGGTGATGTAATAACATCGAAACTAGTCACCAATAAAACCAACACCTTGATTCAGATGGAGGAATTTCGTCATTTTTTAACATACTACTTTAAGTGTCTCATTTCCTAATCTTTTTCCTTCAGCATCACCCGACTTTATTCGACTACGTTCCATTATCCTCGTTTTCTTTTGTTGATGTTCATCCTATATCCTCCTTTCAAGACACTGTCCATTCCGTTCAGCTGCTCTTCCAGGTCCTTTGCTGTCTCTGGAGAATTACTGTGTCATCGGCGAACCTCAGTTTTTATTTCTTCTCCATGGATTTTAATGCCTACTCCGAATTTGTCTTTTGTTTCTTTTACTGCTTGCTCAATATACAGATTGAATAACATCGGGGAGAGGCTACAACCCTGTCTCACTCTTTTCCCAACCACTGCTTACCTTTCATGACCCTTGACCCTTATAACTGCCATCTGGTTTCTGTACAAATTGTAAATAGCCTTTCGCTCCCTGTATTTTACCCCTGCCCCCTTCAGAATTTGAAAGAGAGTATTCCACTCAAAATTGTCAGAAGCTTTCTCTAAGCCTACAAATGCTAGAAACGTAGGTTTGTTTTTCGTTAATCTGTATTCTAAGGTAAGTCGTAGGATCAATATTGGCTCACGTGTTCCAATATTTCTACGGAATCCGAACTGATCTTCCCCGAGGTCGGCTTCTATCAGTTTTTCCATTCGTCTGTAAATAATACATGTTAGTATTTTGCACCTGGGACTTATTAAACTGATAGTTCGGTCATTTTCACAGCTGTCAACACTTGCTTTCTTTTGGGTTGGAATTACAATATTCTTCTTGAAGTCTGAGTGTATTTCGCCCGTCTGATACATCTTTCTCACCAGATAGTAGAGTTTTGTTTGAGATGGCGCACCAAAGGCTATCAGTAGTTCTAATAGAATGTTGTCTACACCCGGGGCCTTGTTTCAACTGAGGTCATTCAGTCCTCTGTCAAACTCTTCACGCAGCATCACATCTCCCATTTCATCTTCATCTACGTCTTCTTCCACTTCCATAATATTTCCCTCAACTACATCGCCCTTGTATAGACTTTCTATATACTCCTTCCACCTTTCTGCCTTCCCTTCTTTGCTTAGAAGTGGTTTTCTATCTGAGCTCCTGATATTCATACAAATGGTTCTCTTTTCTCCAAGGTCTCTTCAATTTTCCTGTAGGAGTATCTGTCTTGCCCATTGTGATATATGCCTCTATATCCTTACATTCGTCCTCTAGCCATCCCTGCGTAGCCATTTTGCACTTCCTGTCGATCTCATTTTTGAGACGTTTGTATTTCTTTTTGCTTGCTTCGTTTACTGCATTTTTATATTTTATCCATTCATCAATTAAATTTAGTGTCTATTCTGTTACCGAAGGATTTCTACTTGCCCTTGTCTTTTTACCTACACGATCCTACTGTAATTAATGGTAGTAATTTATCTGGTTTTGAAGGTCTATAACAAACGATTGCAGTTATAAGATTACCTTTATCTGGTCAAATAGGTGACTTGTGAACTGTAAGACGCATCTGTAAACATCACTTCCTTTTACGTGAGGCTGCTATGGGATGGGGAAACGCGTTTAACGGCAGGTGGAGGTTGACGGAGCGCTACAACTAGAATTTATCTGACAAAAGAATTTTTGGATATTTGCTTCATTGGGGTATTGAAATAACTGTAATGACACATTCCTATGCAGAGACATACGATATCTTAAAAGCTGCGCCAAAGATAAATTGAGAGGCATGTATATTATAATCTTTGTAAAGTTCACATTGGATTCTCTTTTGTTTGATACTCCAAGGAGCTAAGGGACACTTTCGATTGTTGCCTTGTGGAGGATGGACGTGATTTTGGACTGTGCGGAAAGGCAGCCATGTGGTTGGTAATTATGGTTTGTGCGATGAGCACAGCAAGTCTTATTGTGTTGTGAATAAAAAATAGTGAAAAGTATCGAAGTGTTACGAAAATTATTTAAAGCAACGTAGCATTGTATTCCTTGGTTTCCACCGTCTTCGTGAAGTGAACCGATGCCGACTCATGATGGTACACACGGTCAACAAAGAGAAGAACATCGATGGCGACTAATGAATTAATATTGTGGCAGAAGGACTAATTCTACGTCTAAGGTGAGAACTCTGATTAAATCAACAATGATGTGGAACTTAAAATATAAAATGTTTTTTATTTATTTCGCCACACTGGCGACCGCTGACAGGGACAGTGCTGGTGGAACAAAGAGTAAGTACTTCATTGTTGTGCTACAAATGTACTTGTACTAATTACTGTTTCTCTGTTACATGACGCACATGGAAAATGACGAATAAAGTGAAACAATATTAACTGTATAAACGGATGGCACAATAACCAGAAGGAACAAGGACAAGGATTTACAAAACTAACGTAATCGTGAGTGACGCAGCTCAGCCGGAATTAAGGTAGGAAAGCGCAAACGCATGCAGTGGCTGCACCTTGGCTTAGCTCCACTTAAAGCATAACCTTTTCCTGTCCATATTAAAATCCTGGTAGTGTTTGTGGCAACACACAATTACACTTTGATAATTACTTTTTTATGTTCAACAATCGCAGAATTAGAAGACGTAGTGCGCCATCTTGTAAATTTCCGACGCGCAACAAATAACAATCGCGAGATATTTTTATTAATTCAACTGCGAGAGAATTTAAAGATTTAGATTAACAGTAAAGTACAGATAAAAATAATATCTTCACAATGGAATCGAAGAACTTTAATTTGACAAATGTTCATGGACACGTCACCGATTCTGACAATAGTGACGTAAATGATGACGCAATTAGTTTTTCAGCACAACATAATGTAGAAGTAAATACAATTCAATTGCACTCCACAGGGATTAACAATAACGAACCACTTGCAAATGAAACCTTGTGCACAGTCGATGAAGCATCGATTACCAGATCAGATGAAAATATTTCGCGTGAAGTCAGTGAACCTAGCCCGGTTTCGATTCAATCAGACCGTGGCAGAGAAACAATGGCAACAAATAATGGCATAAATACAAACACACAAGCTTCGTCAGTTACGCTTGAGGCATTATATAGTCTGATGTCAAATGTGAGCGAGAAACTGGCGAATCTAGAAATAACGACAAACACAAAATTGTCAAACATGGAAATTGGGTTCCAACAGCAGTTTTCAAGTGTAAACACGCAATTTGAAAACATACACAGACATTTCGATCAACGCTTAAATAAACTCACCAATGAAATCGATCAAAAGATCGAAGACAAAGTCATCAAAACCGTCAATAGTGTATACAATGTATTGGCAAATGACTTAGAAAAGAAATTGTCAGATCTTACAACCAAACAGGAACAGGAACTGTCAGAAATAGTAGAAACACACAATCAAACACAAACCGTACAAAAAGAAATACATGAAAACGTACAGGCTATTCAATTAAATTTAACAAGAGTACAGTCCGCATGTGAAGAAATACCTGACCAAGTTAATAAAGTTAACGAAGAAGTCGGTTTTCTGAAACAGGAGACTCGACGTATCAACGCGGACATTATCAAAATAAATGAAACTTTAGAAAACGGTAGTGTAAATGAATCAATAACTGACTGGGAAACAAAACTTTTTGAAAAATTAGGTAATGAAATCAAAGTAGCCGAGGACAGAATACGCAAGGAAATTGCTGGCAGACTGAATGTTTCAAATGACTTGCCTACGTTAAGCAACAGGCAGCGCGACACTTATTCGCCCGTGCCAGATTACGATGTCAATAACGCAGAACATCACGCGCCCTATCCGGCGTATGTGCACGCACCGGCACAGGCAAACAATGGCTATTCGCTAAACGCGGTGCTGCAACAGGCAGTAGGCGTGTCGCCTTGCATCTCGACGATTCTAGTCGATGAGAGCCTGTTGAAACATAGACAGTTTCCAGTTTTCTCCACAGAATCCAGAAAAACTCATCCAGTCGTATTTGTAAGAGCATTTAAAAATGTCTTACCAAGAAACTGGACTGAGGCACAGAAGATTAGATATGTAGTAGGCTTCACACAAGGCGACGCACTTTTGTGGGCCACAGACATGGCTGAACAGTGCGTCACCTACGAACAATTTGAACGGGCTTTCTTGGAGAAATATTGGTCTGCTGGGGTCCAAGAAAGACTGCGACGTGAGGTATTCAACCCACAACCGTTCAACCTAAAAAACGGCGGGTTGAGAAAGTATTTCGAAAAGTACTTGAATAAGACGCGCTATTGGAACAATCCAATACCGCACGTAGATGTTCTCAAAATTCTGAAAAACAAACTACCCGCGAACTTACGCGAAAAATTGGTAACCATACCGGAGAACGACCTTGAATACTTTCTTTCCGTGCTTGACTCAATTGATCTAATATACGAAGAAGAGCCGAGCACAGGTAATCGGAATGAATATTCCGGAACCAATCAAAACAACGGTAACGGATATCATTTTAATGGCAGTGGACAAAACCCACACAGTTGGCATCCGTATGCGACAAGGCCAAATAATGGAACCTGGAATTACGGAAATCGGAGGAATTCGGCGCCACAGAGACGTGAAGACCGAAGGTATAGTACAGATTACGGTCCACGCCGGTATGGAAATGATAGAAATCACGTGAATGATTGGTCAGGCCCGCGTGATGAAAGGCGGCACACAAATGAAAATTACAATAGTTACAGTAATAGGAATGATAGACCAAGGAGGAATAGCGACGGCCGGTCGCAAGAAAATGTTGCACGCAGCGGTCCGGAAACTAATTGGCGACAGAATAACCACTCAGTACACTTTGTAGAGGTAACGGACACTACTGAAGCAACGCCGTTGTCTCCCCCGGTAAACAACAATCGGTCGTAATGAGCCCCCACCGGCCGACCGATTTGACAACAGGGGGCACAAACAAGCACACATTACATTTTAGACAATTATTTTTAAGATATGATCAGGATGCGACCGTAGAAGATGATCTATGTGAAGAAGAGATGAAAGCACCGGACAAGGTAAGTGACCTCGTGCAGGCTGTAATGACAACAAAAAGATAAAAAAGGTTACAGAATTTAACATTGGACAGGAAGTACTATTACGTACCCACCCAAAATCCTCTAAAATTAAGGCATTAAACAAAAAGTGGCAGTTGTTGTATGATGGCCCTTTCATTATAATAGACAAACCTCACCCAGGATGTTATCTGTTAGGTAACACACGAACGGGCAAGGTGAAAGGGTTATACCCTCACAATGACATCAAGGAATTTTTTCATTAAAGGTTATATGTTATTTTAGCAAAATTGAAATTGTACAACCTTGGATCACATAGTAAAATTGCTGTCATTAACCTAAGAAACTTGCGAACAACTGGGGGCATATGCCAGCTTAAAAACGCATAGTTAACCACACCTAATGAAACATGTGTTACTGTGAGTCTTAACACTATAAAATAAACCATACAGTACTTTTGTAGTCTAACTCAGTTATTTAAGAGAGGGGAACGAAGACAAATTAGCGCGAAGGTCAGAGTTTGTTCGCTTGAGAAGAGCAACAAACCACACGTCGAAGTTGCAATCCAACGCTCAGCTCATGAGCACGCGATAGCTGCATGTCAAGACGAGGTCATTGGCCGCGCTGTAGGCAGCGAGCCGGGGAGAAATCTTCCCCCCTTCCATGTCCGATCAGCTGAGCGTATACAAAGCGCAAAGGCGCATGCGCGGTCGAGTCCAGGTGTCACGTGACTATTACACGATGGTGGCTATCACGAATAATGTTCACCAACAATGCAGAGTTTTCCCCGCACCTACAGTCCAGTCGCGGTACGTAAGCGCGCATGCGCGGAACGTTTAAAAGTTTTGAGACCACTCTTACTATGAGACACAGAGACGAAAGTCATTCAAAAACAAGAAAGGAAAGGGTACACAAGTCTTGTAAATAGTAACTTAGAAAATTTAATTATAAGCTGGTATTACGTAATAAAAGTGAACATGCAAGTACATACTGGTCATGGACGGTATTGTAATATTATATTATACTGAGTAAAATCTTAGCTTGTACGGAAGGAGAAAGAAAATAGAAAAAAAATAAATAATGCAGATATATAACCGGAAGAAAGGCTATATACACGAGAACAGCACACAATTACATATAGGGAAAAAGCAGCAAAGAGGAAATCAAAGAGATAACGCATACATTTACATTACACAGTAGATAGCGATTTTCAGAATGAACAACAAGGTAAACGCGGGAATTTTTGTGACTAAGGAAAAGAGTGACACAAGCTTTAAAATAGGGTAATAATAAACAGACCTATGCAGCGTGAGTAATGAACTGAATCGCCCTCAAAACAAATACCTAGAGTTTATAGAGAGGGAGAAACACATTAACGTTAGGAAACACCTGAAGCACTCAGCAAACAACTTTGTAGAATATATAAGCTATACACGAGGGTACATGTACGAAAGCTAAAGTGTAAAGGAGGAAAATAGGGAATGTTGCGCATTAATGGACTGTAAGGCAGTTATGTATGTAAGAAGAAATATTTAGTTGTAAGTATTATCAGTATAAGGGACGATGCTCAGCACACCCTGAATTATTTTGGAATATTGAAGGAATGGTGCAGGGTACCGAAAAAGGGCCCCACCAGCAAAGTGTATATTATAGTGGTAGATATTTTTTTGTGTATAAACGTATGTATGAATGTGTGAAAGGCGAAAGAAGCTCTGTACATGTACGGAACTTAAACAACGTAGAAGTGTATAAGGAAAATTAAACTGTAAGACAACCTCGTATAAACAGGTATACCTAACGTCAGGAAACAACTTAATTAAAACTGTAAGACTCTACGAGTGTACGAGGAAAGGTGAAAAACCTGACACAAAGTGCAATATTAGCGATGCTTCACTCATGTATGCAAAAGGAAGGTATGAATTACTTTACCCACTTGAAACATGAAAGGAAAAAATCATGTCAAAATTATATGTTTCACACCTATTACAATTTACAGTCACAAAGAATGAAAATGATCTCGCCGCTATACGAGAAACAGGTAAGTAGTGTGATCGACGACCTGTAAGCAAAGGAATCGTCTATAAAATGAATTATGAACAAAAGCGTCGTAAAGAATTTCATGCTGCACTGAAGCTATGAAAGTCTGATTGTTCGTGTACATAGATTTTCATGACAACCGATGCATTAAAATGTCTGTATTTTTTCTCCCATGATAACACAAGACGCCTATAAGCGCACTTAATTGAAGATGATACACGCAAACAAGGGCGTGCCGCTATTATGAAACTCTGTACATAGTAATAGTAATTACACCCTGAACTTCAAAATTTTATGTTTATATGTCCATGTTAAGGTAGGAAGTTTTATTAGAGGTAATGATTTACAAGCACACCAGAACGTGCTTAAGCACAAAACACTGTACATATTAGGGTTATGCTGCATATAAATGATTATTTCGTGCATTTTCAGATTTTATACGCAAAAAACCGTAGCATACACGTAGTCGTTGCCACTACCCTAAGTAGAAGGTAGAAAATTCCCTTCCCAAGCTTCAGTGGAGCGGCTACAGGTGTATTCTCTGCATGCTGATGCATGTCGTTGCGTATGAAAAATACATAACGGAGGTAAACCTTAACTTATACTCGAGTTCAAGAAGGAAAACAAAGGACTTGTTCCTTCTAACAGATTAATGGAAAAAGGCGAGCGTGTGTGTCAGTAAAATCCAAGACGAAGAAGCCACTATGAGTGGTCAAAAATTTTTTCAATTTTAGTCGATAGTTTTTTCCTGTAGTTAATGTAAACAATGTATTGTATGTATTATATGTTATTCCATTGTATGTGATGTATTTTGTATTTCATGCCAAGTCCCGTGACTTACAAATTATGTGCATTGACCAGAAGTATTGAGGGGAATGAATCTCAGTACAATAGGTAAAAGGGGTTAATGCGAAGAAAAAAAAGTGTAGTGAAAAGGAAGTTTCGATCGCAATACTCGCGGTTAAAGTGGTGTGTGTGTAGAAATTAAAATTGTGCAAAGTAGTGCTACGTTGCAAATGTCAGCGACCCTAAACAAGTGACAGCGAAAATTGAAGCTTGTATCGTCAAACGACCCATGGCGTCACAGTAGGAAAGGACAATGCCAAACAAGTTTGACATGGTACGCTTCTTACCAGGAGCTGCATCGACGGGATCGTCCTCCGCCTCGCACATAGTGTGGTGTGTTCTTCGGGGCACATATTCCAATGTACCTCGTCGTATCCAGTCTAAGTACTGGAAGGAACTACAAAAAGCACACGCATACTGAGGTTCGGAAGTCTTGACGGTACCCGCACGTCGGTGTATATTCAGTGCACTGGCGCGCGCATTCAACCAACGTCGCCAGCTAACGGACGACCAAACAATCAGGCGCGTGTATCACCCGCCCATATTCAACACGGGCTAGCGAACAAAGCTCGTCGCCCCAGAATAAATACAGAAAGCAATACAAGGACTTAATTTTCACCTCTGATGAAGGAAGGAAACATTTGTAAATAACGTTGTATTATTTGTATATTTTATTGTACAAACTTTACCACATGATGTTTTCTCAGTGTTAACCAAAACTTTGTATATTAGGATTAAGGTTTGTAAATATTAGCATAAGTGTTCCAAAAAACTGACACACACTCAGAAATACCAAAGAATTCACAGTGCCATGAAAATGAGACAATAAAAATGAAGTTTGTAAATAAAAGACCCCCAAACCTATCAATTGCAAGGTCGACTACTGTATCCTGTCAATCAAATAAAATTTTCTAGTGACAGTATACAGTAGGGGGGCAGTTGTAATGACACATTCCTATGCAGAGACATACGATATCTTAAAAGCTGCGCCAAAGATAAATTGAGAGGCATGTATATTATAATCTTTGTAAAGTTCACATTGGATTCTCTTTTGTTTGATACTCCAAGGAGCTAAGGGACACTTTCGATTGTTGCCTTGTGGAGGATGGACGTGATTTTGGACTGTGCGGAAAGGCAGCCATGTGGTTGGTAATTATGGTTTGTGCGATGAGCACAGCAAGTCTTATTGTGTTGTGAATAAAAAATAGTGAAAAGTATCGAAGTGTTACGAAAATTATTTAAAGCAACGTAGCATTGTATTCCTTGGTTTCCACCGTCTTCGTGAAGTGAACCGATGCCGACTCATGATGGTACACACGGTCAACAAAGAGAAGAACATCGATGGCGACTAATGAATTAATATTGTGGCAGAAGGACTAATTCTACGTCTAAGGTGAGAACTCTGATTAAATCAACAATGATGTGGAACTTAAAATATAAAATGTTTTTTATTTATTTCGCCACATAACTCAATGACCACAGATGAAAACTTGCACCGGACGATGATTCGAATATGGACTTCCCGCTTTACGTGAGTGGTGGACTTAACCTTTTTTTTTGTCTGTAAGTGAAGCACATAAACGATCATTTTGCACAGTTAGTTCCTTGTGGGAAGAAAACAATATGAACGTAACGCATAATAATAAAAACAGGGAAAAATACCTCCGGCAGAGCAAACATTATGGCCTCATACACGTGGCTGAGAACAAATGTTTCTTTTTTGTTTTTGTTTTTTTTTCTTAGTAGAGAGAGGTACACATTTATGTCATTTTGCGCAGTTGTTTCCTTGTCGTAAAAAAAACAATCACAACGCATTGTACAGAAACGAAAAATAACGTAACCAACATAAAGGCCGCACATCCGCGGCTGGATACAAATGGTTATAAATTGGTCCTCTCGTCATGCAGACGAGGCCCGGCAGGTCGTCTGAAAGAAAAAAGCAATATGTTGCTGTCACTGTCCCCGTGCTGAAAAGGCGACACTATGATATTACGTTTCATGCCCGGCAGACCCCAGCTGCTGGGCTGCTTCGGCTATTTGAGCACGTCTCCCGTCCGACCCATATCTCCATTTGCCGCATGCTAAACCGTAATATTCGCTGCCCGTTACTCCTCTTCGCTCTCAGTCCTACTGCATTCCCGCGAGAGGTCGGACATTAATTTGCATCTGCACTGAAAGATCGGTATGCTGCCAGGGTCATATATTACATAGGAATAGTGTCTGTTTCTTCGTGCGGAACAGACATTCATTTAATGAACTCAGCCCAAGATCTAAGAAACCCTGTTCTGAACTGGAAAAGTACCGAAGACTGTTGACGATCTGATACCATTACAGTTTCGACGTCTGCGGTCAGAGACTGCATGATGTTTTTGATGCTCAGGATAGTGTTACTTCTGTTGAAAATTTAACATGTATACTGTACGGCGTATGTCTATAAAAAGTATAAGTTAGATCACTTACTTGTAAAAACCTATGCAAAACAGCAACGACTCCACAGTCAGCTAGACTGTGAGCTAAAGTAAAAGAAAATTTCTAGCTTACAACTGCGACAGGGAAATTAATGCCCAGACTCTTATTTGTGCTAGTCTTCTTATCTGATGTGTACGAGACCAATAAATTTCGTGGCGCTATGCGTTAAGTAAGCTTACCTAGAAAAATATTATTCGCATCTCTAAAACAGTAAAGTGACGATGAGGGAGAGATGTTGAATTCAGGAAGAAGCCATTGCTATCATGCTCTCTAGATCTTCGTACACGATTCTTCTGCAGAAGTTTTGCATCAGTGTAATGTGATAATATGTTGAAGGTATCCCCTTTCATTATTAACTGTCGGTACTCCTCAAATACTTATCAAGAACTTGCTACCTGCATTTTTAAATAGATCCATTTCAGTAATGTTTTTCATCTCCTTGGGAAATTTATTGCAGAATTTTATTCTCTGCTATAAAATGCTGGTTTGGAATTTTTGTTAGATTTTTCTTGGTAAATGCAAGTCAAAACTGAGTCTTGTTTCATGATTGTTTATAGAACAGCTAGTAAGACACTTTGTAATAAAAAAATGGCTCTGAGCACTATGGGACTTAACTTCTGAGGTCATCAGTCCCCTAGAACTTAGAACTACTTAAACCTAACTAACCTAAGGACATCACACACATCGATGCCCGAGGCTGGATTCGAACCTGCGACCGTAACAGCAGCTTTTCAGATAATAGGCTGTAATTATGAAGAATAAATAAACAAATGAAAAATCTATGAAGATATTTGAAATCGTCTTTGCTACTATAACAAAGTCCGTATTTTTTTATCAATTGGATTTCGTTTTATCGAAATAAAAAATCATCAGTGGTCCATAGTAAAACATGTTCACGATCTGGCTAGATGTCTGCATCTAAAAACTATTCGTTACAAAATATGTTTATTTATATTAAAATTTTCTGTCACTTGGAAACAACTAATTCATCAGCGACCAGTTTTGTGTATCACCTACATTTCTTTTGTTGCCATGTTATAATTTGCTCCTTCTGGTGAAAAAATATGGAGTTTACAGAATGTCACCTCTCCAACATCCTAATGTAGTTCCAGTTGCTACAGAATCCTAAAAAGTAATTTATTAAACGAGGGCCTCAGAACAAATCACTTCATAAGATTACGGAAGAGCACATTCTCAGAGTACAAATAAACGTGTAATTTCTTCCCTTATTTTGTCGCAAAGCCAACAAAGTTTCATTTCGCCAGCCATAGATGAATCTTAGAAAATTTCATCGTTCCATTGCAAAAATATACAGCTACTTATTATTGCAGTGGGTAAGCAAGAGCTGAATCTGTACCATACGGCTAAATGATCTCCTCATTACTTGCTATCATCGGCCAAAGTCTCGTTTAGACATCTCAAACCGTTTATGAGATATAAGGGGTGTTAGGACTATTCCATTCTACGAGGAACGTTCTATAAGTAATGTAACACATTTTGCTGAAAGCATGTTGATTTTATTCAGGATTCCAATACACTATACTATTCCACACTCTTTTGGCTATAAAACTCAATTTTTTAACATAATATTCGTTCAATGCGACGGTCTTACGTCACCCTACCGCTTGGTACCACTCTACTGATCCACGTCAGAGACAATGTCTTGCTGCATCATCAGCATACTGCTTCCTGCGGAGTGCAGCGTTATTGGGCCGAACAAATCGAAATCAAGGCGCGAGGACCGGGCTGTAGGGTGGATGAGGAAGAGCAGTCCAACCAAGTTTTGTGAGCTCCTCTCGGGTGAGCAAACTTGTGTGAGACGCTGTACTGTCATGGAGAAAGAGAGGTTCGTTTACATATTTGTTAGGATGAAACCGCTGTAGTTGATTCTTCAGTTTCCTGTCGCAGCACAATACATTTCCAAGTTGATCATTGAGCCGTGACGGAGGACATCAAACAAAATAACCCCTTCAGGGTCTCAGAAGACCGTCGTCATAACTTCACCGTCTGAGGGTGTGGCGTTGAATGTTTTCTTCAGAGGAGAAGTGCTGCGGCGCCGGCGCCACTTCGAGGATTGCCGTTTTACTTGCAGTTCGAAGTGATGAACCCACGTTTCATCGCATGTGATGATGTTCGACAAAAAATTGTCTCGATCATCCTCTAAACCTGCATGTAGTTGTGGACGGATGGTCCTTCTGTTCTCTTTATGTTCTTTCATGAGGCGGCGAGGAACCTAAGGGCATACACTTTTGTGTACCCCACCTGGTGGAAGAGCGTTCAGCACTTCCGACAGTGACGTCCAGTTGTGCAGCGAGTTGTTTGATTGTGATCGAATGAGAGTGTCCGCACGTTCAAACACTGCAGGATCACAGCTGTGTACATCCGGCCAGCCAGTGGGAGATTGGACAGGTTCGTGCGACACAGTTGCGAAGATGACAGCCTCATCCAACGACCCATCGCGCTTTTTTCAACTGCGAGGTCTCCGTAGACATTTTGCAAGCGACTGTGAGTACCTTCGACGCTCTGGTGTTTCACAAAAAAAGAAACTCAGTAACGGCTCTCTGCTTGGAACACACCTCTGTTGCAGACGCCATTTTCAAAGCTATGTATAGCGTTGCCACCTCCTAGAACTTCATGAAACTACAGGAGCTGAAACGGGAATATCTCATGACGTCTCACAAAAAATTCCGCGTTTTTTCGAACGAAACTAGTCGAAAAAAAAGTGTTTCAGTAATTATTTAATGTTATCGTAGGTTTTTGAATGTGACCGCAAATTAGTCCGCTACTCAGAATACATTTTCTTCAGAATCGTGACAGGTAAAGACCTCCTCCCAAGTCTAAAGAAAAATTCAACATTCTAGCTACATTTCATACGAACCATTATATTGTGTACAGTGCACTAAACGCGAATTCTTAGAGAACCCCTTTTTCATCGCAATGTATTCGACTTTCATGCTGTGTGTTAGTTACATGGAAAATATCATAATGAGTATATCCATTAATCAAATAATAGACTTCATTATGAAGCTTAGGTACAAAGCAATAAGTAAGCTAAAAACCATTGTTTTTACCGAATGGTGTGAGAAGGTTTGCAGTATAGCCGACGTGAGCATGCTGTTTTGCTGGAGTGCGCGTCATCCACGGGCTCGCTGAAAACTCGTGGACTTCCCGAACGAGGCCTATCGCAAAATTCGCATGTATGAGTACCTGCAGCCAGGCTGAATAGCCAGTTCCCAGAAATGCAGGTAACAGCCTCAAGTTTGTGGCTCCACTATTATTACAAGGAATAGGGGGGGTGGGTCTGCAGGTGTTTAAGAATCCGCCGGAAATAACCGTAGACCGTCGCTAAAATCCACTCGTGTGTTGCCAGTTATTGAACAATAGAGACCACCTGAATGAGGTAGCTCCGTTGTTAAGTCGCTGACTTCGCTTTCGGAAGGATGGAGCTTTTTCTCTTTGTGACCATCCGGATTTAGGTTTGCACTGACTTTCTTAAATCATTCAGGCGAATGCTGGTAGATTCCTTAATCATGTGCACAGCTGACCGTCTGTCCTATTGTCGCAAGGCATACTTCTACATTCTCTGTAAATGTAAATTTTTGAGCTATTTACTGTCGTTGGATTAAAGCGAAAACTCCAGTATCAATGTGATATGATCCGTGGATAAATAAATAAAATGGAAGAGGTCTACTAGGTACGGCGCAGGGGAGAGTGTTGTACCTTGGAACATCTTCCGGTTTTTTGTCTCAAAACAGCTATGTAATTGAAATTTAACATTTATGCTTAGTCTATTTTGAAATAATAAGCCGCGCGGGATTAGCCGAGCGGTCTCAGGCGCTGCAGTCATGGACTGTGCGGCTGGTCCCGGCGGAGGTTCGAGTCCTTCCTCGGGCATGGGTGTGTGTGTTTGTCCTTAGGATAATTTACGTTAAGTAGTGTGTAAGCTTAGGGACTGATGACCTCAGCAGTTAAGTCCCATAAGATTTCACACACATCTGAACATTTTTTGAAATGATAATATTAGCGTTATGTGTGATGCAATCTTTTTCTGAAATTAAAAAATTGTTTCTCAGAAAAGTTTCGTTTTCAAATGTGGGAAACTGTTCCAACATACAACATGCTAATGTACTGAGGAATAAATGTTAATTGCCTAAATGTTACGTTATTACTCTCCTGCCCACCAATAATCAATAAGCGAAAGCAGATTAAGAAGAAGTATTATCGAAAATCAGTTACACTTGAAAACGTATTGAAATAGAAGCTGTCGACAACTAACAAAAATTTCTATGTTCAACACAGATGACATTGTTTAGACAATACACAAACTCAGTATGCACATTTTTGAGCTATTTATTGTCATTGCATACGCTGAAAAATCCAGTATCATTATGATATGATCCCTGGATGAATAAATCAAATTAAATGAAACGGCGTAAGAAAACCGATCGTAAAAGTATCCTGATTGACAAAGACCGAAGACAAGTGTCAGATCATTTCAGTTAAATCGGTTTAAAATTCAACAGGACTTGTTGCTGTCAGAGAATGCAAGACCTTTTCAGCCAATTTGTGAGTGAACATCCGAAATGAAACTGAACATACATTTGCAGTCGGCCACCTGTCAAAATGCCGTTACTCACTGTGGTGCGTGGAGCAGCGAATCTTCGAAGGACCAGACAACATAGAAACTGGACAGAGTCTGACTGGAAGCGTTCTATTGTCCGACGAGCAGCGATTATCCTGTGATATTTTTATGCCATATCATGGGTCCACTCATTCAGGATGAAATGAACCAGGATCTCTATGAACCAGAATATATATCAACCAGGAACTACTTAAACCTAACCAACCTAAGGACATCACACACATCCATGCCCGAGGCAGGGTTCGAACCTGCTACCGTAGCAGTCACGCGGTTCCGGACTGAAGCGCCTAGAACCGCTCGGCCACCACGGCCGGCACTGAGTAGACATCTGCTATAATCTTTAGGTCTGATGGTAGCTGCAAAGCTGAAAGTGGTAAACAGTTTTAGTAAGAGTAGCATATGATTAAGACAGTGACTTATCTGACTAGCAGGATGTCTTTTGCAGTATTCTCTGTGAGGACGTGTTGCCATTTCTTCTACATCTTCATGATGAGTCTCCTGTGGACCATCCCCTAATCCAACACACAACTGCTGTATTCTCAGGGCTGCAAGCATATCTTTCTGGTTTGACGAACACTTAGGCAGATTTTTCCATCTCGACTGGCCAGTAAATTCACTCGAACTTAATCACATACAAAGTTGAATGACGTGAGCTGTGATAAAAGTAAGAACTACTTCCATAAGTAGCGATAATGAAGCTCTGAAACATTCTAGGAACGCAAAATGTGTAATTCTCATGCCCTAGAAAAATAATTTGGAAATATGTGATTTGTGAAAAGAGAGACAAAAGTAACGTTCCACGTTCTGTCCCTAGACGGGCCGATCGGTCCCGCCTGACAACCTCGCCATGCTCTGCCAATGGTGTCATTGGACGCGGTATGGAGTGGCATGCAGTCAGCACACTGCACTCCCTGTCGTTGCCGGGTTTCTTGAGCTTGGAACCGCTACTAATCAGTCTAGTAGCTCCCCAGCTGGTCTGACGAGCCTGAGTGCAACCCGTACCAGTCATCCTACCAAGGAAAAATCGCTGGCAATACCGGGAATCGAACACACGCTCCCCGCATCGTAGTCAGCCGCACTGACCACTCAGCTATGGAGGCAGAAACGTGACTCGTAAAGGTGAACACACACACACACACACACACACACACATACACACGCACGCACATATATGTTCTTTCATAGTTCAGAACAATGGAAGAGTAATAGGGTTGCGTAGCAAATACTTGCGCTATGAGCACTGTTTCGTAAATGACAGTGATTTAAGCCGAACATTTGTTAGCTTCCTGCTTATGTACCCATCGGGACGGTGAAGATGTTTCCCTAGTTTTGTAACTGCATTCTGAGAATATAAAGCGTTTGGAAACCATCCCACTCAAAATGTAATTCATGAAGGACGCTTTCATGTAGCATCGTAATAATTTGTAAAATCGATCTGCATGAAACGTAACGATCAGCAGTCAGCGAAATGGCTTTGACGGGCTCTGGAACGTAATGGCATGTGAAGAAAAGTCACTTTGTATCAATGTCTTCTGAGATTGGAATTCTGTGATCGATTTCTGATACACTCCGAGGGCTGTGGTTCAACAAGACGCCCATGAAAGGTTTCATGCTCTAGTGCTGTAATGCTTGGAATGATAGGGGATATGTCAAAATCAATCCGAATGAAGTGGATTGATAAGCAGTTATACTGGAAGGAACACAAATGTTTTTATAGCATCACATGGGTACTAAAATTTACAGGTACTAGATTCAGATTCATGACAAGCGATAGGAACATCATATTTTCAGCTCATGGTTTTGAAAACTACACTCCTGGAAATTGAAATAAGAACACCGTGAATTCATTGTCCCAGGAAGGGGAAACTTTATTGACACATTCCTGGGGTCAGATACATCACATGATCACACTGACAGAACCACAGGCACATAGACACAGGCAACAGAGCATGCACAATGTCGGCACTAGTACAGTGTATATCCACCTTTCGCAGCAATGCAGGCTGCTATTCTCCCATGGAGACGATCGTAGAGATGCTGGATGTAGTCCTGTGGAACGGCTTGCCATGGCATTTCCACCTGGCGCCTCAGTTGGACCAGCGTTCGTGCTGGACGTGCAGACCGCGTGAGACGACGCTTCATCCAGTCCCAAACATGCTCAATGGGGGACAGATCCGGAGATCTTGCTGGCCAGGGTAGTTGACTTACACCTTCTAGAGCACGTTGGGTGGCACGGGATACATGCGGACGTGCATTGTCCTGTTGGAACAGCAAGTTCCCTTGCCGGTCTAGGAATGGTAGAACGATGGGTTCGATGACGGTTTGGATGTACCGTGCACTATTCAGTGTCCCCTCGACGATCACCAGTGGTGTACGGCCAGTGTAGGAGATCGCTCCCCACACCATGATGCCGGGTGTTGGCCCTGTGTGCCTCGGTCGTATGCAGTCCTGATTGTGGCGCTCAGCTGCACGGCGCCAAACACGCATACGACCATCATTGGCACCAAGGCAGAAGCGACTCTCATCGCTGACGACGACACGTCTCCATTCGTCCCTCCATTCACGCCTGTCGCGACACCACTGGAGGCGGGCTGCACGATGTTGGGGCGTGAGCGGAAGACGGCCTAACGGTGTGCGGGACCGTAGCCCAGCTTCATGGAGACGGTTGCGAATGGTCCTCGCCGATACCCCAGGAGCAACAGTGTCCCTAATTTGCTGGGAAGTGGCGGTGCGGTCCCCTACGGCACTGCGTAGGATCCTATGGTCTTGGCGTGCATCCGTGTGTCGGTGCGGTCCGGTCCCAGGTCGACGGGCACGTGCACCTTCCGCCGACCACTGGCGACAACATCGATGTACTGTGGAGACCTCACGCCCCGCGTGTGGAGCAATTCGGCGGTACGTCCACCCGGCCTCCCGCATGCCCACTATACGCCCTCGCTCAAAGTCCGTCAACTGGACATACGGTTCACGTCCACGCTGTCGCGGCATGCTACCAGTGTTAAAGACTGCGATGGAGCTCCGTATGCCACGGCAAACTGGCTGACACTGACGGCGGCGGTGCACAAATGCTGCGCAGCTAGCGCCATTCGACGGCCAACACCGCGGTTCCTGGTGTGTCCGCTGTGCCGTGCGTGTGATCATTGTTTGTACAGCCCTCTCGCAGTGTCCGGAGCAAATATGGTGGGTCTGACACACCGGTGTCAATGTGTTCTTTTTTCCATTTCCAGGAGTGTATTTTATGCTTCGGGAGAAAGTAACACGACTGAATTGGGAACTCGAAAAAGTGAAAATATCACATACGTTCCTATAATCAGCTTAAATTCAACAAAGTACAAGCATCCTACGAGCTTCTCGGCTTGAAACGTGCAAGCACTCGAACTGATTCCTACTCGCGGAGTGATCTTAAAGCAAGCATTGCATAATTAAGATTCACCACAGCACGTGAACTGAAATTGTTTCACCCAATTTTTCATTCAGTGTAAGAATTTCTAAAACCACATGGATCATCACTAGGGAAAGGTAATCTTCTCTCTAAACATAGCTGCAACAACAATTATCTCATGGATCGCGGAACAGCATATAGAGTACATTCCAATCGTAATGTAATCGCGAAATGGCTTTTAAACAAGAAGGACCTCATGGGCTGCAACCTGCGAACGATTGCGATTGGTCAAAAACAACCCGACTCTCCAAAGAGGTGAAATTGCTTCAGAGTCCAGGCAAAGAGGTTGGTACAGTGCTTGTATCGATTAATCAAAATTGGTTGCATAAGAGTGGCGTAAAGTATTGTAAAGATATACAGGGGGGGAACATAAATAAAACCGACGAACTGCAGAGACGGATTCGTGAATGGAAATGGAGGAAAAAAGGTGCTGTGAACATGTATCAGGAAATGTGTCATTGTCACGGTAGATGGCGTTGACGATAGCAAGGTTCTCTGCCCACCTGCCGTATTTTCTTTGTGTGTTGCAGGCTGTGTGATTGACGTAGCGTACTGTAAGCTGCTGAATGCTCCGGTATTCATGTCGGCAACAAGCCGAGATAGTGTTTGTGTGCGGCAAAGCAGGTGGAAACAGCTGAGAGGTAGCACGGATCATTTATTATTCCACAACGCCTCGACGGAGGAACGTATGTGGACTTTCTGCGGAATACCCTGCCTGGGCTATTTCAGATGTACCTTTGGCAGTCTGACAGATTATGTGGTTTCTGCATGAAGAAGCACCACCCCACTTCCGCATTACAGTTCGCCGACACCTCAACAAAAACTTTCCACCGGTCTTACATCCCTTGGATTTTTACCTCTGGGGGCATCTGAAAAGCGTTGTGTATGATAAACCAAATCTCGATGTGTAGACGGCGTGTTCACGACTCCTGTGACGCTGTTCTGAGGGAGGGCGGAACGTGCTAAAGAGTGAACGCATGCACTGCATCGCGTGGAGGCCACTTTGAACATCTGTTGTCACGTGGATCAATGCAGCTCTACTCTGTGCTCCAGGACGATTTGCTGTAGTTGTATGTACACCGTCCATAACCGGACACCTGTTCAAAGGACCTTTTTCCTCAATTTCCAGTCAGGAATTCGACTCTGCAGTTTGTCGGTTTTATTAATGTTCACCCTGTATATTGCGTTCTATTAGAAACATCCCATAATGGGAATAAATGAAAGTGCCGAAGGAACAAGCGACTTTCAGGGTGTGGACTATTTAGAGAAGCGACTAAACGTATGACTTGGCATCCCAAAAAGTGGAAGCTCTATGGAATCTAAGGTTCAGTGAGTGGCTTCAGTGGAATGTGGTGTTCCTGTCGAAACTTATAGAATCACTTCCTCTCTGAAATGAGTCCGTAATCAACACAAAGACGCTGTTACACGACAGTAGCATGACGTCTCCGATGGTTGATAAAATATTTTGTCCGATGTGCTGGTCTTAGCAACCTATTTTATACAAACCTATACGAGAAACTGGCTAACTTTTACAGTTTTTCAAAGGAATTAATCACTTGTACATAAAGTAACCTATTTAATTTTGCGTATTTCGCTAGATCATGTTTTGAAACTATTTAACGCATTATCCACGAGGTGAAATGCACAACAACTACTGCTAGGCTATAAGACTCAAGCTATTATCATCCAGAACATAAAGAACGTCTAGTTATTCAAAATTGAACACGCAGTACATACTGAAAAAAATAATTCTTTTACACACATGAAGCTCTCTTCACTTCTCTACATGACCATCTTCGGCATCTAAACATTTCTCGTATCTCTTATATTGATATGGTGTCTGTTCTTTCGGTCATGGCCGATGACCTACAGCCGTCTAGAACGAAATTAGAATTATATTAATACCTTCAGCTACTGACCGGCGTTGATACATATCAACGGGGACGGGTGCAAATGTGTGCCCCTACCGGGGCTTGCACCCAGGATCTCCTGCTTACATGGCAGATGCTCTATCCGTCTGAGCCATCGAGGGCACAGAGGATAGTGCGACTGCAGGGACTATCTCACGCACGCCTCCCGCGAGACCCACATTCTCACCTGGTATGTCCACACACTAAATTTGTAGTGTACCACCCCAACACACTCAAAATACTCGTGGAAGACATTCTTACCAAGTCCCGTAAGAGTTCGCGGAATATATGTGCATCCGCACATAAGCCATGTAAGCAGGAGATCCCGGGTTCGAGTCCCGGTCGGGGCAAACATTTTCACCTGTCCCCGTTAATATATATCGATGCCCGTCAGCAGCTGAAGGTATTAATATAATTCTAATTTTGTCGTATCTGGTTGCGAGCTTGAGTATTCCCATGTTACACTCATCTGCCGACAGTTCATTAAACAAGATGGTCACCGCATTCTCAAATTCTTCATCAGTTCCAAATTGTTAACCACCCAGAAACTCCTTCAACTCAGGGCAAAGGTGGAAATCGCTAGGAGGAAGCTCCGGACAAGCGGGTGTATTATTAAAGATTTCCCATCCGAACTGATCCAGCAGTTCTTGAACTGCAAGAGCAGTGAGGACGGGGACTGTCGCGAAGAAGCGCAGTACCTCCTGAAAGCATATCGTGCCTTCTGTTTTCCGTGGCTCGCCATAGTTTTAAAAGATTCTGACAACACCAGTCTGCATTGATCATAGTACCATTTGACACGAAATCCACCAAAAGTACACTTTTACGATCCCAAAACACAGTTACGAGGACCTTTCGTGTTGATGGAGCCTGTTTAAAATTTTCTCGGTTTTTTGCATGACGACGGATGGTACCAATCAAGTGACTACTGCTTGCTCTGTGGGATGGTGTGAGACACCCAGGTCTCATCACTAGTTACAGCCGGTTCAGGAAAGGCGTCTTCATCTGTGTGAAATTGCGTTAAGGAAGTCAATCCTGAGAACAGTCTCTGAGATTTATGTTGCTCACTTAGTTGCCAAGGATCCCATTGTACACAAACTTCGTCACTTCCGAAACGTTTCCAGACAGTTTCACCAAGCAAAGACCGAGAAATGCCTGGAAACACCGTGTACAGTTCGTCGGAGTTCTGTTGTTGACTTCAGTCTTCAAGTTTTCTGCGACCAGCTATGACCATCCAGGTGAAGCTTCATTGTGCACATTTGTTCGCCCGTTGTTTAACGTTCCACACAATTTTCCGATATTTCATTCGCACGTTCCATTATCACCATACATAGCTTATAGCTGCCGGTGAATTTCTGCCAGTTTCACCTTTCGAATGTTCAGGAATTAAATACCTGTTCTCATCTCACTGTAGCCGGGATTGTCCATCACGCAATTCGTTTTGACTACGCACCAACTGCACAAGAGCAACTTCTTGCAACCTCCTCTCACAGCGTTACGAGCAAAGCTGTAACGGATGGCAGTTGACCATGAAAGAAGAAAGAGGAGTGAGCTGAGGGGCGCAAATGCGAGAGCGGTCTTTTGCATGAATGCAATGGGCACCTGGCTTAGAGAACTAGTGGCAGAGGAGTACAACATGAGAATTCTGGAGCTCATGACCAGAAACGACAAGTGTTCAAAAGTACGAGGTGATTATATAGAGAAGGGAAGAAAGTTTCAAGTATGTAAAATAATGGTATTTTCCTATAATAACGGTCTTAATTTCCTGCATGACTCTCGTATAATCCGGGATGAACAGAAACACCTTTGTGCTCCACCAAAAAGCATTCTCATTTTCTTTCTTGGTTTTCCAGTATTTCCTGGATCTCTTCCTCATTTTCCTCTATTTTATTCCCTACTGCTTCAATCTCCCAGGTTTCATGCTCATTTCTTCCCTATTTCACATAATCCTTTAATAATTTCCTTTTTCCTGCCTTATCATACTAGAATGCCATCCCTTTCCACGGGCGTCAGGTTATTCTACGCCGTGAATTGTATACTTCATATCCTCCCATTCATACCCAAAATCAAAGAACACTCAACAAATTCCAACTCGCCTTCACATTATTGAAACAGAATAACTGTACCTATAGTCGTAGCAAATCTTAACCACTTCAATTATGTACGACAAGACACAATGACACAATTAATTTTTGTAGATAACGTTACTGTACGTTTGATAAATTTCTTTAATTTCCCTGTGGCGACAATTATTTGAATACGAATGATTTCCTATCAGATAGAGTCTCTATCCCTTTCCCAATCACTACGCATAGATCACTTCCACTGTTAGCTAAACACAGAAACTCTGCTTCCTGTACTAACAACTGAATAACCGGCTGTCCTGTGACATCCACACGGCTACACTGAAACGTCAAAGAAACTGGTATAGATATGCGTATTCAAATACAGAGATATGTAAACAGGCAGAAGACGGCGCTGTTGTCGGTAACGCCTATATAAGACAAGTGTCTGGCGCAGTTGTTAGATCGGTTACCGCCTGGATGTTGTGTGATGTCCTTAGGTTAGTTAGGTTTAAGTAGTTCTAAGTTCTAGGGGGCTGATGACCATAGATGTTAAGTCCCATAGTGCTCAGAGTCATTTTTTCGGTTACTGCGGCTAAAATGGCACGTTATCAAGATTTAAGTGAGCTTCAACGTGATGTTATAGTCGGCTCACGAGCGATGGGACACAGCATCTCCGAGGTAGCGATGGAGTGGGGATTTTCCCGTACGACCGTTTAACGAGAATACCATGAATCCGGTAAAATATCAAATCTCTGACGTCACTACGGCCCGAAAAAAAAAAAAGATCCTACAAGAACAGGACCAACGACGACTGCGGAGAATCATTCAGAGTGACAGAAGTGCAACCCCTCCGTCAACTGCTGCAGATTTCAATGCTGGGCCATCAACAAGTGTCAGCGTGCGAATCATTCAAGGAAACATCATCGACATGGGTTTTCTGAGCCGAAGGCCAACTCGTGCACCCTAGATGCCTGCACGACACAAAGCTTTACGCCTCGCCTGGGCCCGTTAACACCAACATTCGACTGTTGATGTTTTGAAACATGTTGCTTGGTCCAACGAGTTTCGGTTCAAATTTTATAGAGCGGTTGGAAGTGTACGGGTATGGAGACAACCTCATGAATCGATGGAATCTGCATGTGAGCAGGGGATTGGTCAAGCTGGTGGAGGCTCTGTAATGGTGTGGGACACGTGCAGTTGGAGTGATATGGAACCCGTGTTACGGCTAGATACGACTCTGACGGGTGACACGTACGTAAGCGACCTTTCTGATCACCTGCATCCATTCGTGTCCATTGTGCAGTCCGATCGAATTGAGCAATTCCAGCAGGACAATGCGTCATCCCATGCATTCAGAATTGGTAGAGAGTGGCTCCAGGAGCACTCTTCTGAGTTCAAACACTTCTGCTGGTCACCAGACTACCAAAGCATAAACATCATTGAGCATGTCCGGGAAGCGTTGCAACGTGCTGTTCAGAAGAGATCTGCCCCCCTCGAACTCTTACCGAATTATGGACAGCCCTGTAGGATTCATGGTGTCAATTCCCTCCAGAATTTCTTCAGACATTAGGCGAGTCCATGTTAAGTCTTGTTGCGGCACTTCTGCGTGTTCGTGCGGGCCCCACAGGATATCAGGTACGTGTATAAGTTTCTTTGGCTCTACAGTGTATAGACTTTCGATTCTTCCAGTAAACAGCGCACAATTTCTCGTCTCTCAAAATCTTCTTCTTTTGTAGGCGCCACACATATATTTGCAGAAACGCTTTTACCATGCTTAACATGCCCGCTGCTCGTGGTCTCGCGGTAGCGATCTCGCTTCCCAAGTACGGGGTCCCGGGTTCGATTCCCGGCGGGGTCAGGGATTTTTCCTGCCTCGAGATGACTGGGTGTTGTGTCGTCTTCATCATCATCATTCATCCCCATTACGGTCGGAGGAAGGCAATGGCAAACCACTTCCACTAGGATCTTGCCTAGTACGGCGGTGCGGGTCTCCCGCATCGTTCCCCTACGCTCCGTCACGGAGTATGGGACTTCATCATCATGCTTAACATTAACCTATTGATCTACTAACTGCAAGCCAAAATACCTTATTTCATCTACATTCTCTTTCCTAACTTCCTCAGAGTTTTCTTCATTTTATCCTCTTTCACGTCTTGTGGCGTAGTGTCACACATCTCCGTCCGAAAAGGCTTTGGAAGATCCGGCGGTACCTACCAACGGCCATGTCATCTCCTGCCAGTAGGCGTTACTGCATGCAGGTATGGAGGGGGGCATGTGGTCAGCATACAGGTCTGCCTGTCATAGTCAGTTTTCGTGACCGTAGGCGCTACTTCTCAATGAAAATAGCTCGTCAGTTGGCCTCAAAAGCGCCGAGTGCACCCCACTTGCCAAATGTGCTCTGCAGATCCGAGTAGCCACAAATCAAAGTGCAAGCCAAGTGCGACAGCCTATAACTTCGCTTACCTGACGCGAAAAGTTGTTACCCATGCAGCAAGGCCGTTGGCAGTGCCACACATCGCCCCTACAGAATCAAACAGAAGTTAAGATAACCTACATCCTGAACCGTCAGGTGTCTCTATCTTACAGACAACGAAATATTAAGTACATTGTTGCATTCTAAAATTCATCTGTTCCATATTTTGAAGTGGGATGAAACTTCCTACGGTAGTCTGTATTATGTATAGCTGAGGACTGCGTTAACTTTAGCTGGGTATCTTCATTGCTTTCTGAGGTACAGGAAATTACTTAAAACACAGAAATTAAAACTGTCATAAATCGTAAAGTTTCTGGTAAGTTCATAAGTATTAGTTGACATTGCGTGAAAAATTTTAATGAAATAACTACCTTTACAGTAACAAGGAAAAATAGTTTTCTGTAAAACGCTTCATTTTTTTAAATTTTTTTCTGATAAATATTGCCAGTTTCAAGTGTCTGGTTATCTAATTGAATGAAGGTATTAATGTGATGTATGTGACATGAGGTTATTTGCAGCTGTAAGGAAGTGAATATGTGCAGTTGTAAGGAAGTAAGTGTATTGAAGCATGAGAACGTGGATCTGTGTAAACTGCATGAGTCACATACAACAGGCAAGTTTGTATTTTGTAAACTGCCAGTTTACGGTACTAGTAAAACTAGAGACGTATATCGACAATTCACTCATTTAAACAGAAGATTACTTTGAGTTCATTTGTTTTTCTTAAACATATTATTTAATGGAAGTGGTTTAAAATAATGTGTTAAAATGATTAATGCAGAATGGACAACGCTGGATGCTATAGTAAAATTTGAAAGCTGATTGGTTACGCTTGGATGCACACTGTTTGCACACTGTGGTAAGGCGAGCACTAGCGCTGCGAATAAAGGTCACAGTGGCCAGCTTGCCCAGCGATCAGACGCGCATGCACTAAAATCTACATAAAAGTTTCAATTTTGATTAATTGGGAGATTGTGGAGAGTCGGAAGGTATTGCCTCATGAACGTAAATGACGAGTATGCAAATTCCGGATATTTTGTGTGCACTATAACTTCATTACGAATAACTAAATTTCCGTGGTTTGCTATGCCAATCTTAATCGCGAACTTCCTGAATTCCGAGTCAACATTTACAGAGTACTGAACGAGCATTCCAATCACGGAAAATCGGTGTGTATTTTTTGCCTCAGTTCGGGGTGAAGCCTTATACTGGCTAGTAGAATGTACCAGAGATTTCATTCTACCACTTTTTCTCGTTTGATAGCTATCCAAACCTGGAACTGCAGAACAGTCTTTTTGCGCCTTATATACGTTTCGTAGGGATAGTTTCTACTACAGCTCTTCTCACCAAGACTCAATTATCGTTTCTTCTTGGAAGGCGTGAGCTGAGAAGGAGTCCCCACAAGGTAAGTGATAAATTCTGCTGTCATCAACAGACAGCGTCGTCGCACATAATAGTAATCGGGCCAAGAAATATATACAATAGTTTGGAACCGAAATCGAGACTGACATTGCAATTGTGGCGAAAGCTAGTTTGTTGCAGCGTAATGTGGTTGGACGAAAGCACCAAAACGATGGAGGAGGAAGCGTGATAGCGGACACTGCTATGGCAGATTCTGTAGCAATGGGCCTGCCAGCAGCGCAATGCTGACGACGTACGAGCATTCACCGAGCAACGGATCGGAATCTGGTGCAGGAGTGTGTGAAATTCCTACTCAGAGAGACAACACGCCACGACTGTAGCACACAACTATAGTTTTCTTTATTTTATTTCGTGCTTGTTGGTGTTAGAAGACCTACCAAAATGGAAAAAAAAATGATAATGCAGCATTTTGTTATGAGGAAAAAGTCACGAACGCAAAATATCATTTATTTAAAACGACCGGTTTTGCACATACAGTAGACCATCTTGTGACTTATTGCACCATTTTTTGGAGCTGGTGACGTGCTGAGTAGCTGTCTGCTGTCAAAAGGATAAATGTGAGCAGCTATCGTCCTGACAATACGCAGCTGCTCAGCATGTCGCCAGCTCCAGCAAATGGTACAATCAGTCTGAAGATGGCCTACTGTATGTGCCGAAACCGGTCATTTTAAATAAATGATATTTTGTTATCGTGACTGTTCCTTCATAATCATCACAAGTAAGATCGTTCACACTCCCAACTATGTCGGTTAAACTCATAGACAATGCAGAAGTAGTAGAGGAAGGTAATGGGGTACAGTGGAAGCAGATAGATACTAATTTTGATTAGCTGCCTATAATGCAAATTAAGCAGGAAGTTGTGTATGAGGAAAATGAACAGTAAATATTTGCTGTGATAATAGCGACCACGAATAAAAATTTTATGGAGGTCAACAAAAATTTTATGGATGTATATAAGAACACGGATCAACAATATGCAAGGTGATTCGGAAGGAATTTCACGTAATTTTTGAAGTGATACAGCACGTGGAAATAAAACGAAAAGGCGTATGAAAATGTGCCTGATTTTCGATCGTTACAGAACTGGAGTGAGTTGAAAGCTACACACATCCATGAATGATTATGAGGACAAGTGTGAACACTACTTAGTGAAATGCTGTGTAGGCGCTGTGGTGGACAGAATAATGGTGAGACAGATGACCGAGTCATCCTACAAGAGGTGTTCAAAAAGTACTCCATCCATCTCAATGCACTTGTCAATGCGTTCACGGTGTGTTGTGTTGCGCATCGAATATCTTCTCGGTGGACTTAAACGGCAGCAACAGCGCGCTGTGGCGATTGACAAATTCTTCACGTGTATCCATCTTCGTAGCGTCCGCATCCCCCTTTCACCAGCTCCATAACATATGTTTACTGGGATTAGGTCAAGTGATTTGGCAGGCCGGTTAATGGGTCCGCCACGGCCAATCCACAGTAGAGGCCAGACGGTATCGTTTAGTTGGCGTGGTTGCGGTTGTTTGTCTTCTTCTCGTATTGACTGGTGCCACTCCGTTTCGCAAGTGTTGCCTGTCCTCTAGTGGCAGCAGTGGCGGTTATCAATATGTAGTAACTGTTGCCCTATCTTTTGGGCGACATCGTTGTTTTTCCGGGTCGTGTGAGTGTGCCAGTTTGGTTGGGGACTCAGGAGGAGGCAGGTCCGCGCAGTGCCAGAACACGCCGGGACCGCTGGCAGCACGCATGGGCTTCTGGATGGAAGGGCTGTGGTCATGAGGGTGCACGAGCTCATCGTAAACCGGATCCAGCGAGTTTTAAGATGAGCACATTTCAATCCAAGTAGGGAAACCTCCATCATTGTGACATCTCGTGATTCTCCAGTGACTTGGGTTCTTGTTGCTGCTTGTGGTGTCGCTGAGGCGAAGAGCAGCGAGTGGAGTGCTTGGGGAAGGCGGATATGATTAGCTTCCTCGACTCCTCTTTACTATTTACTGCATTCAACTTGTTACAATTTGTTTAGTTCAACCAACGGTAATTTTGCTTGCCTGGTGGCCGCTAACACCCCAGTTACCTGCCCTGGGGGTTAGTTTATATAACGGCAGTGTACATTTCGTTGCCTTGCTACTGCTGTCCAGTAAGGCGGGTAGTTTTGACAGCTTTCTTGATTATAGGCCGGTTTGTGATTCTTCTACTCTGGTGGTAGTGACTCCTTTCTCGTTCCGGGCGCTCTCAGCACAGTATTCTGGGGACGTAGTGCAGGCCGCCGGTTGCGGCTTTGGCGTATTGTTCCATCGTTGCAATTTGTTTATCGAACGTCAGGTAGCTTCAGCAAGATTATCATCAGTCATACGTTAGACTGCCACTAGTCTGAGTTACCATCTTGTGAAGTGAATGCAACTCTTGGCTGCCTATCTCATCGCTCGAAAAAGTGTTTGTTGCCGGACCTTCTCAGAGGTTGATTCCTGGAGCACCGTCTGGATCAGTTGCTTATTTTTTTAGTTAACTTTTGCTAATGTATTTGCTGTTTTTCAGCAGGTTTCAATTTTTTTTTATATTATTGCCGTTCATGGCGCGTAAGGCCTTCAGCCATGATTGTGGTCATTTGCCTTAAAATTCTAATTTGGTATTGTACTTTAGCAGTAAGCCTTAAAACCTTAGCGGACTGATGACCTCAGATGTTAAGTCCCATAATGCTTAGAGCCATTTGAACCACCTGAACCTTAAAACCTTATTTACTGTCATTCGTGGAGTTTGATGCCTTCTGCTGTGTTTGTGGCGACTTACCTAAATATTTCAATACCTGTAGCTTGTAAATTGCAGCGAGTTCTTAAACAATTGTTAATTTATTGTCATTCCTGGCGTTTAAGGCCTTATGCCCAGATCACAGTGGCTTGCTTTTAAAACGTTGTCTACTGTACCTAAATTTAATGGTGGTTTGCTAAATTGTAACCCACTGAAAACAGTATTATTTATACAGTTGTTTATTCCTTCATTAATACTGTGTGGTATTTTTATTTATTCTTGAGTCCGGAATTACTACTTTGAAATAAATTGGGTGTAACTGTAAGAGGCAATCAATAGTAACTGATTACAGCCCCATCCATAATCGTAACCGAATACTGCTTTGCCTTGACTGTCACCAGCTTTCAGTAGTCTCATATGTAAATTAGGTGTGTTGCACGACATCTCTGCATGAAGCCAACTATGCACAAAATTGTTGTTTCCTTACTGACCCTCCTGGATGCAGATGTTGCACGAGCTACACATGGAACTGATACAAGCCATCAGAATGTAACGTAGGCCACACTCATGTTTGTGGAATGTTTAGCTGACAGCTAATGCGCCGTTTGTTGATGATGGGACTCCTTTTGCCATTACCATAATGTCTTCCCTTTCCTCAACTGACTTGGTGGCCTCAGGTTGTGATGTTACATGTACAATTGGTATTTTGTCAGATTCACGTAATGGTTAAAAACAACTGGGAAATACTGTGACATAACGTTTCGTCAATCAGTGAAACGTCTTTGGTGTTCTATACAGCTGCACGGGCACTGCCATTACAGTATCCATACACGAACAATACGTCTGCTTATTCAGCACTGGTAACGTACACAGCATATTGGTATTCACAGACACAATGGACTTGCTCAATTAAACAACACCACGAACGCACATGGTCACACTGATCCAGCCCATGACTGCACAGTGGGTATGTTTGCAGCTGTTGCCTTGGTGGAATTTCACAGAGCTACTATCTCCTGGAGAACTTCCACATCTCTTGTAGCACGGAGCAGTCATCTGTTCCACGATTATTCTGTCCACCACAATGCCTACACAGCAATTTGGTAAGTAATACATTTCTCTTCGTATTCATTCATGAATGTGTGTAGTCTTCAACCTTTTCCAGTTATAGAATCACCTCACAACTTATGTTTCATTCTCCCTGAATTACCATGCATTACAGTAATCCCAGTCAGCGTCTTGATCAGAAGGTAAAATAGATTTCTAGTGATCTCAGACAATAAGCTGGTAATCTCAATAAGGAAACTGATCTACAACCTTTTAGCATGAGTAGTTTGGCTTATAAAGTTGAAATTTGGAAATTAATGATAAAGTAGAACATCAAACTTCTGTTTCTAAAGCAGATGTGGGAGAAGGGTTTTCATTTGTTTGACACAAAGATAGAGGAAGGAATTTCTCCATTTGAGATAAAAAATAAACAGTCTTCAGATAATATGAGTTACCAGATTTTTTTGTGGCTGATTGAAATAATCAGATACCAGGTAGTTTTTTCATAATGTATGAAGTTGAATGAAAGGTCAGTATTGTTGAATCTGCTTGTAAAAACGAGGAGAAAGTTTTGCTAAGCAAAATTACTGACATCCGAGGAAAGGGAGTATATTCCCATAAGATATTGTGGAAAGCAAGAAGAGTTGGAGGAGTATAAAACGATATCTCCATCAAGAGTAGGACCTCAGAGTGCACTGTATTCTTTGCAATGGTAGGTGATTGATGATCACCAGGTACTGGAGTTGTTGACAGTTATACTTAACTTTAATTTTTTTTTTTAATTTTGTTTTTGTGGACGTCTGCAGCCTCAACATGTTGTGATAACAAAAGTATGGTGCAGTTAAGCTGCATTATTTTTTTTTATTATCTGTGCGGCTGGCCAATTTCGACCTTTGATCAGTTTTAAGTACATGCCTTAAGCTTTCAGCTTCATTTCATATTGTAATTTAATAATGTAAATTGAAGCTGGAAGCTCTGTACTGTCTCCAGATAAGGACTTACGGAAAAACTGACAGAATACACTGAAAGTACTGTAGGAAACGAAATGAATCGTATGAAGCAAGTGATAAAAGGTGATCAGTGATGCTGATGAACGATTACGTATGACTGTGTTATTAGTGATTCTGACTCAGAAGACGTTAGTAATTACTATTCCTTCCTTCTGTTGTCCAGCGACCGAAGTCTGACTCTAGATCTCTTAAGATCACCACTGTCTTAGACAGACGTGATTGTAATAGCTCTTATTAAAATACAGGTCTGTTAACAATAATTGTGTTAATTATTTACTTAATCCTCTCAGGATGTTGTAGTACATTTGTTAATTATAAATAAACGTCTTTTATTTGTAATATAGTGCCCTCAAGTGAGATATTTAAGATAGTTTTACGTGGATTCAGTCCTCTATCGTTGGCCACCATTGCTGTCCACCTAACTAATTTTGTCAGTTATGGCTCTTTGAGCCTACTTACTTATGAAAACGTTCATTAAATGAGTAAAAATTTCTCGGTGTACATGCCGCGTCAAATCAGGAACGCTGCGCGCTTTGTCCTCCCCGTAGAGGAAACTAATATGGCTACGAAGTCTTTCGCGACGTATTTCCTGAGTAAAAATTTCTCGGTGTACATGACGCCACGTTCATTAAATCTTTATCCAAGGTAGGAGGTATATGTTTAATAACAAAATTTCTTGTTTTTTCGTAAAAACAGAGGTCATATCGGACGTATGCTGATGAGTATGTTCAGCTTAACATATTCGCGATTACAGCAGCCACGGATTATAATTATATTCACATACTGGTTGCAAAGTGAATATTGGGAACAATATATACAAACGAATTGATTTCCAAGTGAAATCCCTGAGAACT
Source organism: Schistocerca piceifrons (assembly GCF_021461385.2). Taxonomy (NCBI): domain Eukaryota; kingdom Metazoa; phylum Arthropoda; class Insecta; order Orthoptera; family Acrididae; genus Schistocerca; species Schistocerca piceifrons. The sequence goes on from NC_060139.1 coordinate 377,867,234, forward strand.
TTATTAATTCACTGCTGCACTGAAATATATTGCCCTGATGTGTGTAGAAGTAATTCATGCAAACCTTTGCGGTTTTGCCCACTAGTAGTTAAAAATATTGACATAGCATCAGAGTGTTGTTGGCGACATAACTGCACTTTCAGTATTAATGTGGATTTCTAAAACCAATACCAGTTTTTAATGGAAGGAATAACGACAGTAAATCTAACTTGCATTTGCATTTGAAGCATATTTAAAGATCACTGAAACAACAGTGCAGTACACTACACAAACAAGAAACTACCTGTGACAGCCTCCAGCTTCATTTCACTTTATAACATAACGTAATGGGAAGCTGGAGCTTAAGATGCGTGCTTGAAAATGACCAAAGATCGAAACCGGCCAATCACATAGATAATAAAAATGTAATACAGCCTACCTGGACCCTGTTTTCATTTTCAAAACCATTTAACTTCCTTTTAATGTTGTCAGTATTTCTCTCCTGTCATTCTGAACAGTGTCTGTTATATGTAACGTTCTTTGCTATCAAGCAGTTAGCTATTGAGAATGAGGTATAAGCAGTTGGAAGTAAATATTAAGAGATTTTGACGGAACATAAGTATTTGACGATGAAATAATGGATCATGGAGGAAGACTAATTGGTATAGGGAGGTAAAATGTTTTGTGGTAGAAAAGTAGTGTATTCTGAAGTACCGAGGTAAATATTGCTGTATCTTGCTGGGATAAGAGGTAGCAAATATATAGATCCCAATGATGGATGTAATGTGATAACTGACACGAGATGTGGCAACTGAAGGTGACTATGTTTTCATAGGGAAACCAGACATTTGAAGTAAGAGATGTAGGGATGTAGGAAGAAATTTTTGTTTTTACAATGATAGATATGGCATGATTTTTGTAGAAAGGGTGGTGACTTAATGGATTTCAATAGCAACTTTGAATGGCCATAGAAATGTTAACATGATTAACCTGAGAATGAAAGAGAATGATGAAGAAATTCTGTAAATAGTAACTTGATTTTACTATATGCAGTGCAATTTTATCTTATTTTAGAGTTTATAAAATTGTGAAGGGTTATGAGAAGCACAGTGGTTTGCCTGTCAATTGCACATAACATTAAGAGAAGGAACAGGTACCAATGGTAACTATGAGAAATCTTGTATTTGTAAGACTATGATTTTTCCTAGATTTAGATTTGTGTGAGATTCTAAAGAGAGGCATAGAGTAAATATTATGAGTTCTTTTAATAAATGCAGAAAATTCTTTCAATCTGATATTTGCTAAGGATTTTGATTTTCACTTTAACCATAATATTTTTCATGAAGAATAGTTTCAATTTTTTGTGGCATTTGAGAAGAGCAGTAAGTTACATTCTTGCTTATGTTACTTCCTTGGAGGAGCAAAAATAAAAGAAGAAATGAAATTAATATATGTAACTGATAATGTAAAGAAAGGAGTATGTTGGAAAAATATGGAAGATACAGTAGAAATTCGAAGTTGAGATGAAACTATGTTTACAAGGCAAATATGCATGAAGCAGAAGTGTGGACCGTGCGAAGAATGATACTTGAATAATATGGACGCCACACAATTTTAGTGCCGTATACACACAAAGAAAACTTCTTACACAACAGAAGGACAATAGAATAGTGTCGAATGTAAGGTAAAACTGAATGTCAATTTGTAAGGAATACCAGAATACCAGTGAATAGATCATTTAGAGAAGTGTAGGGACAACTTGATGTGTAGCATGTGAACAGGCAGGCACAATGTAGAGGAGAAACAACTGAAAAACAGTTATCGTAAAATACCAACTAAAAGAAGTTTTCATATAAAATCATTTACCCTGTAAATAATTTATCAGAAAAACAATTTTTTTGTAAAATAGTAGCCTTAGTTAATTGCCAGTTCGGCAGTAATAAATTTGTAACCAAGTTTTATCCTGTTTTCATTTGAAATTTGAAAGATTTTGAAATTGTTTCTGTCATGTAATTTCACTCTTAAAATTTTGTTTCAAGAAACAAAATTAGAAATACTCGCCCACATACAGTCCGACAGAAATTAGCTCTATATATTCTATAAGTTGTGTCTGGTGAGTGAAAGACGTTTTCTCGCGGGCGCGAAATCACAATTCCAGCAGACAGGTGTCTCTACTTTACAGCCTACGAAATATTAAGTACACTATTACAATATAAATCTCAGCTTTTCCATACATAAAATGGGATGGAACGTTGCGCTATAGTTTGTAGTATCCGTAGTTAAGGACTATGCCAATTTTAGCCTCTTATTTTCAGTACACTGCGATATACGATAACTAGCTTAAACCACAGAAGCTAGAACTGCCGAATAGCAACGTTCTGATAAGTTCATAACATTAGATGACATTCCATGAAACAGCTTCCTGTAAATCAGTTGAAATTTGAAAGATTTTGAAATTATTTCTGTCATGTAATTTCATTCTTAAAATTTTCTTTCAAGATACAAAATTAGAAATACTCACCCACATACAGTCAGACAGAAGTTAGCTGTATATATACTATAAGTTGTGTCTAGTGAGTGGCAGATGTTTTCTCCCGAGCGCCAAATCACAATTCCAGCAGACAGGTGTCTCTACTTTACAGCCTACGAAATATTAAGTACACTATTGCAACATAAATCTCAGCTTTTCCATACATCAAATGGGATGGAACGTTGCGCTATAGTTTGTAGTATCGGTAGTTAAGGACTATACCAATTTTAGCTACTTATTTTCAGTACACTGCGATATACAACAACTAGCTTCAACCACAGAAGCTAGAACTGCGGAGTAGTAACGTTCTGATACGTTCATAACATTAGATGACAATCCATGAAACAGCTTCCTGTAAATCAGTATATTTTTCGTAATGATTTTTGTCTTTTACTGATATTATGTTTCCTGTTAAGTACTGACAATTTCGTGTATTTGATTACTTGAGCGAATAAAGGATAAATGTGACTTGTGAGTGATAACTGATCGCGGAATTCAAAAGCAGTTACAATCGCTTAGTAGTGGAAAGGCGTCAGGACCAGATGAGATTCTATAAACATTATGCGAAAGAATTTGCTCCCATTCTAGCAGTAACATACCGCCTGTGCAGCGAAAGGTACCTATCGACTGCAAAAAAGCGCGCAGGTCATTCCCGTTCCTAAGAAGGGCCGTAAGACAGATCCACCTATACAACCTATATCGTTGACGTCAATCTGTTGTAGAATTATGGAACATGCTGTATGATAAAGAATTAATACGTTTTTGGAAAATGAATATCTCCTCTTTAAAAATCTACATGGATTTCGCAAACAGAGATCCTGCGAAACTCAGTTCGCTCTGTTCCTCCATGAGATCCACAGCGCAGTGGACAACAGCGGTCATGTTGATGCCGTGTTCCTTGATTTCAGTCAAGCATTTGACACCGTCCCGCATTGCCGTTTAATGAAAAAAATACGAGCTTACGGAGTATCAGAGCAGACTTGCGATTGGATTCAACACTTTCTTGCAGACAGATATCAACACGTATCTCTTAACGAAACAAAATCGAGAGATGTAAAGGTAATATCAGGAGTACCAAAGGGAAGTGTGATAGGACCGTTGCTGTTTACAACATATATATAAATGATCTAGTAGAAAGCATCGGATGCTCTTTAAGGGTACTCGCAGATCATGCACTTGTCTGTACCAATGTAGCAACGCCAGAAGATAGTAAGAATTTGCATAACGGCCTGCAGAGAAATGATGAATGGTACAGGCTCCGGAAATTGACCCTGAACGTAAATAAATGTGACATATTGGGATACTTAGGAAAATAAATCCACTACTGTACAGCTACGCTATTGATGACAAATAGCTGGAGACAGCGTGTACCGTAAAATATCTAGGCGTAACTATCCAGAAACCTTAAGTGGAATTACCACATAAAACAGATGGTGGGAAAAGCAGATACCAGACTCAGATTCATCGGATGGGTTACATCGCGCTTGTTCCCATAATTCCTGAGTATTGTTCATCTATCTGGGATCCCTATCAAGTAGGACTGATAGAGGAGATAGAGAAGATGCAACGAGAAGCGGTGCGTATCGTCACGGGATCATTTAGCTGGCGAGAGAGCGTTACGGAGATGCTAAACTAACTCCACTGGCAGACGTTACCAGAGAGGCGTTGCGCCTCACGGAGAGATTTACTATTGAAATTTCGGGACAGCACTTTTCAGGAGGAGTCGAACAACATATTACTTTCCCCAGATACATCTCGCTTATTGACGACGAGGAGAAAATTCAGGAAAGTAGAGTCAATACAGAGGCTTACTGACAATCATTCTTCCCACGAACTATTCGCGAGTGGGACAGGATTTGACGGATCAGAGGTGATTCTGTTATATACCCAGTGCCGCCGGATACCACCACTCCACGTTCGTCCTACTCGGAGACTCCAACATGGATACGACGATCATAATAACAAGCAGGATGAATTGTTTTCAGGAACTAATCTGGCAGTCTTGCACTACTACCATAACATTCGTTTGTTGATGGTTGAGCCTGTAGTGAAATATATGTCTTGAGAGGACATTGTAAGTAAGGTTCCAGTATCACTGCTTAAAACATTTACTGATTATTACGAGAGCTGTTACGGTAGATTTCCGTTTTCAAGTACGTCTACGTTGTCCTGACGTATATTTAAGATCTGATGTGACTGTACCTGGTGCTTATCTCGTTATATTTCACGTGAAATTCTAAAATATCGATTTCACTTCGATTTCGTACTGTTTGATATAATACTGTAGTTATTTCCCGTAATTTTTGACAGTTCACACACATCTATGCTGTGAACTGTCAAAAATTGAAGGAAATACACTATGTGATCAAAAGTATCCCCAAAAACATACGTTTTTCATATTTGATGGATTGTGCTCCGACCTACTGCCAGGTACTCCATATCCAGCGACCTCAATAGTCGTTACAAATAAATCATGAGAGAGCAGAATGGGTCCCTCTTTGGAACTCACGAACTTCGAACTTGGTCTGGTGATTGGGCGTCACTTGTATCACATGTCTGTACACAAGATTTCCACACTCCTAAACATCCCTACGTCCACTGTTTTCGATGTTATAGTGAAGTGGAAACGTACAGCGCGTACAGCACAAAAGCGTACAGGCCGACGTCGTCTGTTGACTGACAGAGACCGCCGACAGTTGAAGAGGATCGTAATGCGTATTAGGCAGACATCTATCCAGACCATCATTCAGGAATTCCAAAGTGCATCAGGATCCATTGCAAGTACTATGACAGTTAGGCGGAAGGTGAGAAAACTTGGATTTCACGGTCAAGCGGCTGCTCATAAGCCACACATCACGCCGGTAAATGCCAAACGACGCCTCGCTTGGTGTAAGGGGTGTAAACACTGAACGATTGAAGAGTGGAAAAACGTTGTGTGGAGTGACGAATCACGGAACACAGTGTGGCGATCCGATGGCAGGGGGTGGGTATGGCGAATGACCGTTCACGTCATCTGCCTGCGTGTGCAGTGCAAACATTAAAATTCGGAGGCGGTGGTGTTATCGTATAGTCATGTTTTTCATGGTGGGGGCTTGCGCCCCTTGTTGTTTCGCGTGGCGCTATCACAGCAAACGCCTACATTGATATTGTAAGCACCTTCTTGCTTCCCACTGTTAAAGAGCAATCCGGGGATAGCGACTGCATCTTTCAACTTGATCGAGCACCTGTTCATAATGCACGGCGTGTGGCGGAGTGGTTACACGACAATAACGTCCCTGTAATGGACTGACCTGAATCCTATAGAACACTCTTGGGATATTTTGGAACGCCGAATCATGCCAGGTCACACTTCGTGAAGAATGGACTGCCATTCCTTAAGAAACCTTCCAGCACCTGATTGAACTTCTGCCTGTGAGAATGGAAACTGTCATCAAGGCTAAGGGTGGGCCAACACCATACTGAATTCCAGCACTACGGATGGAGAGCGCCACGAACTTGTAAGTCATTTTCAGCCAGGTGTCCGGATACTTTTGATCGCGTATGTATCTACTGTATTATATCAGAATCTTGCGGCACACTGTATAAAACAGTACAAAGTCGACGTGAAATCGATATATTTGGAATTTCACGTAAACAGTCACCAGACAGGATGACACCAGATGTTATACATACGTAGACGTATTAATATGGAAATCTTCCGAAACAGCTGTCGTAATGACCAGTAAATGTTTTAGGCAGTGATGAAATGAAATGAAATGAAATGAAATGGTCGTATGGCATCGTTGGCCGCGATGTCCCAGTCAGGTTCGGCCGGCAATTGCAAGTCTTACGTCATTCGGCGCCACACTGGGCGACTTGCGGCCGATGATGAGAGCAGTACAACACCCAGTCCCCGAGCGGAGAAAATCTCCGACCCGGCCGGGAATCGAACCCGGGATCAGTGCATTGGAGGCAAACACGTTACCAGTCAGCTAAGCAGCGGACTTCAGGCAGTGATATTGGAAGCTTACTTCCATAACATTTGTCTATTTAAATTGTAAGAAATACAATCAGTGATTACTTCTCAAAAGGCTTTTATGTACAAAAAGACTGCCTGACTGTACTGTCCTTTATGTATGTACTGCAGCCATTCTTAGAAATATCTTAGCCTCCATTTAATTATTGTGTAAGAATAAGGTTTAGTATTACGCTGCACAGCCGTGAAAGATCCACACTAGATTAGCACATCGTGGGAAGGCAACGACGAACAAGTACAATCGAACACACTGTAAATTAAAGATAAGTATTGCAGCTTTAATTAACGTCGATGTTGGCGTGCTGACGATCTCCAGTTCAAATCCAATTACCAGCGTTTTTTTTTTTTTTTTCTCAATCTTCTGACTGGTTTGACGCGGTCTGCCACAAATTTCTCTATACCTCTCCTGCCCTAACACTTCTTCATCTCAGACTAGCACTTACATCCTACGTCCTCAGCTACTTGTTGGCTGTGTTCCTGTCTCTCTAGTATCATGGCGGTTATTCACTAATGTCTTAACATATGTCCAGATATCGTGTCCCTTTTTCTTCGCAATGTATTCCATATGTTCCTTTCTTCGCCGATTCTGTGGAGAACCTGGCCATTCCTTATCTTATCAGTGCACCTGTTTTCCAGCATTTTCGTATAGTACCACGCTTCAGACGCTTCGATTCATTCCAGTTCCGGTTTTCCCACAGCTCATGTTTCTCTACCATACAATACTGTGCCCCAAACGTGCGTTTTCAGAAACTTCTTCAAGTTAAGGCCTGTGTTTAATACAAACAGACTTCTCTTGGTCAGGGTCGCTCTCTTTGGCTACAATAGTTTCCTTTTTATCTCCCCATTGTACCGTCCGTCTTGGGTTATTTTGCTTGCAGGGGCGCAGAATTCCCTAACTTCGTCTACCCTGTGGTTACAATTTTTGATGTTAAGTTTCTGCTGTTCTCATTTTTGTTACTTTTCATTACTTTAGTTGTAGGTGAACTGTCGGTCCGTATTCTATTTTCACTAGTCTGTTCATTCCCTTCAATAATCTCGTAATTCTTATTCTTCACCGAGGATAGGATTGTCATCAGCAAAACTTGTCATTGATGTCCTTTCCCCATGAATTTTAATACCGCTCTTAAACGTTTCCTTTACCTCCGTCGTGTATAAATTGATCAGTAAGGATGGAAGACTGCGACCCTGTTTTAACGCCTTTTTCAACCGAAAGCTTCGTTCTTGGTCTTCCAGTCCTATCGTCCTCTCTACTTTCTTGCACATATTGTGTATTGCTCATTCTTCCCTGTTGCTTACTTCTATGCTTCCCAAAATTCCGAACATCTTGCACCATTTTACATTGAGGAATGTATTTTCCCGCTCGACAAATCCTATGCAGGTGTCTTGATTTCTCTTCAGTTTTTCTTCCATTATCATGCACATCGTCAGCCCTGCCTCTCTGGTGCCTTTACCTTTCCTGTTTGCTATTTAGTATTTACTTTTTCTGGTAGGTTCTTAAAATTTCTTAAGTTTCTAATGTTTTAATATTCTGAAATATTCGATTTTTGTATAAATAGCAGCAATATCCCTGGAATCAGTTCTGTTCTGTCCGTACTTTGGTGTTCGTAATAAAAGTAGCTTTTTTTTCTAAGTGTTATCGTTCATTGACGACCATGTTTTCAGATTTGGTCTTGATTGTGGTTACAACGAGTAAAATTCACTTGCAAAAATATCAAAAACACAGAACGTCTTGCAGAATCTGTCAAACAACACTACCAACATACAAGCAAAAAATGAAAGAAGTCAGTGTGTCTTCTTAATTATTTCTTCATATATCGGTACAGTAACGAGGTTCAATAACATTTGCAATTCCTTATCAATGCTCAATTGAAATGTGGCCATGCGCGAACTGGAGGGAAAAGCCCGACAAACAGCGTTACGTATTTTATTTCCAAAACTTTAATTAGAATAAAGAGAAAAAAGGAAAACCTGCGATCTGGCCCTGGAAAAATTAAAATTGAACGATATTCGGAGCGCAAGTGAGTTTTGCTTCACTACTTTTCAATTCTCGCAGCTTTTCAAATGGTTCAAATGGCTCTGAGCACTATGGGACTCAACTTCTGTGGTCATAAGTCCCCTAGAACTTAGAACTACTTAAACCTAACTAACCTAAGGACAGCACACAACACCCAGCCATCACGAGGCAGAGAAAATCCCTGACCCCGCCGGGAATCGAACCCGGGAACCCGGGCGTGGGAAGCGAGAACGCTACCGCACGACCACGAGATGCGGGCTCGCAGCTTTTCAACTCGCTCCTTGCTTAACAAGTGTATAGTTTATGCACACGTTTAAGTGACACAGTTTCTCAGGTAAATTTACGCTATTGCTCATAGCCCACTTTGGCACTATTTTAAACTGATCAGAAGTAGATTTTTCTTTCATTTAGTGCTCCACGAACGTCGTAAGCAGTTTGTTTTGATAATGAGTGGTAATTAGGAGAAGGATTTGGAACATCTCATATAACAAATATTCAGTTTAACGTTTTTTTTTAGTATTAAATATTATGCCCAATTTCGTTTCTCCAGTCGAAAGAAATCATGAACGAACGTGCAAATACGTGTTTGATTTTTTGAGTTCGCCTCAGTTGCAGCGACACTGTGGGGTATTGTCAAACCTAAATTTGAACAATTAATTTGAAGTCGTTCTGTTCAGCTTCTCGTTATTCCGCTGTGGTAATATTCTTTAGTGCAGCACATGTTGCTCCTCAACTATATTTTATGTCTGTCTTTGGGAGATGAATAAAGAATGCATATCAGTTCACGTATCTAAGTAAAGAAAAACAGAAAAGGAATTTATGGTGTGTGTCATGACGATCAGTTTGGATTTACGATATGTAAATGTACCAGAAATGCTGTTCTAAGACTGCACATGAAAGCAGAGACCAGACGCAACGACAGTCAAGACACCGTGATAGGATTTGTTGACCTACAATAAGCGTTAGACAACGTAAAATGGGGCGACATGTTTGAAATTTTCAAAACAAATAGATAAAAGCTGTAGGGACGTATATTATACAATATGTAGAAGAACAAAAAGGGTGACAATGAGAATGGCAGAGCAAGACAGAAATTGTCGCTTTAAAAATGTGATAGAGAGGGATGAAGTCTTCCTCCCTACTCTTAAACCTGTTATTAGAAGAAGCATTGGAGGAAATAAATGAAAATCTCAGGTGTGTGATTAGGATTAAAAACGGAAGGTTTTTAACGACAACCTTCGTTTATTTCATTGCTATTCTTAGTGAAAGTGAAGAAGTATTACAGGACCCGGTAAATGTAATAAGCACTCTAAAGAGTATAGAATATGGACAGAGAAGGATGAAAGTTAGGTGGAGTAGGAAAAATGAGATTAACGACAAACTCAGCATCTAAACTGATGACTACAAAGTAGACAAATTTAATGAATTCTGTAGTGCAATGGAGATGTAGTGCAACAGAAGAATGTTGAAAATTTGGTGAACTGATAAGATGAGGAATGGAGAAGTTCTACGCAGAATCGGAGAAGAAAGTGGACAGATGGAACGTGATGACAAGAAAGAAGGTACGGAATGATAGGAAAAGCGTTAAGACATCAGGTAACAACTTTCGTAGTACTACAGGGAGCTCTAAAGGGTGAAAACTGTAGGGGAAGCCTGAGACTGATTTCATCCAATAAACAGTTGTGGACCTTGTAAGTGCTGCTCTGAAATGAAGAGGCTAATATGAGAGGAATTCTTGGCTGGCCGTATCAAACTAGCGAGAAACTGATAACGAAACAGAAGAAAGGGAAGAAGAAGCCTAAAAGGTAGCCCCCACTTTTCGACTTTTACATCGAAGAAGCGATTATTAATAAAAACGACAGGTTGAAGTGTGGGATGAAAACTCAGGTTGAATGAAATCAATGGAATGATTAGCTACTGTTATTTCTATAGTCAATAGAAGTGAGGAAGAACTACATGTTGTCTTGAATGTAATGAACCATCGAATGACAATAGCAAATGGACTGGGAGTAAGCGAAAGAAATTTGAAGGTAATGAAAATTACGAGAATAAATTTTCGCTCTGTAGCGGACTGTGCGCTGATATGAAACTTCCTGGCTAGAAATGAGATTAGCGATCAACAGAACACCATAAGTGGATACCAGGTACTACACAGACGGAACAAGGCTCACATGAGAAGCACATAAAAAGTAGCCAATTCTCGTGGAAATAAATCTATGGCTATTAAACAACTTCCTTAATTTGAAAAAAAAAATTACGGAACATACGTCTGGAACAAAGCACTCTACGGAAGCGTATACGTACGGTGAGAAAAGCGGTAAAGAAGAGAATCGAAGAGTTTAACATGTAGTGCTACAAAAGGATGATGAAACTTAAGTGGACTCATAAGCACAGAAAGGAAGAGATTCTCCACGGAATGGCCGATAGAAGGATTACTTTGCTAAAACTGACTAGAAGAGCGGACAGAATGATGTGACGTATATTACGGCATCATTAAAAACATTCATGGAGTTAGAAGGAGCTGTAGCAGAAAAGAAGGCTGTACGGAAGTCAGATTGGAATATATCCGACATTTAATAGAAGACGTCGGGTATAATCACTACCTTGAAAAGAAGAGGTTGGAACAGGACACGAAGTCGTGGCCGCATCAAACCACTCGAAAGACTGATAACCTAAGGTAAATCAGTTTGGTTCATTCATCATCTTCAGTTGACAAGCTAGACGTAAAAACGCGATCTAAAAAAGCACAAACGGTGGTAGGTGTTATTTATTTATAACTTCGGCATCTGAATTGAATGTGAGCGGGCAGCGATGTTGTAAGCTGTATCGCAGAAGTTAAGAGAGTATCTTTGATGTGCGCGAGGGCGCAGTAGAACAGTGCTTAGCATATCCTTGAGCACTTTTTCACAGTATATAAAATACTTAGTGTTGTCACTTATACGCAAATTTCATTTTATTACCAACCTTTCTCTTACAATTCTTTTCAATGGATCATCCAACCAAATATGTTCGATGGACAGTTCGATTTGCAATGAACAAAGAACTCGTTGCACCTCTCGAATGTCTCTGTGTAGATACAGTAATTTGCAGCTTTAGCTTAGCGGCGCGCAAGACAAAGCAGTACTGCAACTCGTTATCCACATTTTCCCAGAATAGAGGTAAGGAGAAAATATTATGATTCTTTTATTCAATCAGGGCCATCTTATGTTATTCAGAGGCAGTTTTTGTGATCAAATTTAGAAAAGGCAGTTACTCTAGGTTTCATGTCCAAGTTAATTATTCACGCAGTTTACACTGTTCAAAATTCTTGCAGTCAGATTGCTAACTTTTACAGTATGGTAGACTTCCCTTTTCATTACGACAATTAATTATTATTACAGTGCAGTTTTGCTTTCACATTACGACAGTGTAAGTCATGTTCCGACAGTTCATTTATTATTATAGTTCAGATCTTTCAATCAGAAACAGAGTATTTCAATCCTATTTTATTTTTTAAAGATCAGTTTCAACGATACACAGTTTATAAACTGTAACGACACGTTAGAATACATCTTTCTAAATTTGTACCAACAGGCTGTGCCTTTTTGAGATATCGGCAGTTTATAGTGCTTCAGCTAGTACCTCGTGCCAGTTGGCAGTTTGTCAGCCAGGACCACTCAAATTTATTTTTAATTTTTCAGAACTTCATTCGTCTGCGTCGCGTGTGGAAGTGAGTGCACTGCTCAAGACTATTGAAGGATCACTTATTCGAAACCCTGTGAATTTCTGCCATTGCTACGCAGAAATTTGAAGCTCTGCTGAAAGGTACCTAGAGCCTTAATCTGTAATGCTACAAAATCACAGCGCTCTGCGGCATCATACCTCGGGCTCGACGATGCTTCGGACAGCAAGGTGTAGACTCATCCGAGAAAAGGGCCGGGGCTGAGAAGTTCATGTGACAGATAAGGGGGATTAACGATGTCACTCCGGCAGCGAATTCTACTACAATTCTGCCCAACGGCACCGTCGACCTGACACACAATGGAAAGGCCGTAGGACCCAGCCTTACCCACATTTGCCGGCCGTTGTGGCAGAGCGGTTCTAGGCGCTTCAGTCAGAAACCGCGCGACCGCTACGGTCACAGGTTCGAATCCTGCCTCGGGCATGGATGTGTGTAATGTCCTTAGGTTAGTTAGGTTTAAATAGTTCTAAGTTCTAGGGGACTGATAACCTCAGATGTTTAAGTCCCATAGTGCTCAAAGCCATTTGATTTTTCTTACCCACATTTTGACCCCTTGTTTTGACGCCTCTGTGATAAAGGTTAGAACCGCTACGCCCAGCGTTGAAATCAGACGGGCTGCTTACGGATGGCCGAGGGAAACATGTCAGACACACAGCCGCTCAGAATCGACAGGAAGAGGCCTTAGATGATGGCATAAAGGGCGTCAATGAAACCAACCCTTTGCTTGGGACGTTGATTCTCACACATTTCGCTGTCGAAAACAACAGTTCGCAGTGCACTGTGCAACAGGACGACGTTTTCGACAACGTTTGTCATTACTGACACTCCCGGACGTTTCAATCATTTTCTAATGACGTTGTGGGGCTACATCCTCATTGGACGAGTCGCCTTTGGAGTGCAGAAAGGCCGCTGTTTTTGCTCTCGTGTGCAGTTGGAATCACCAGTGACCGTTCAAAACCGTCGGATAAAATTTGAACGTGATCCATAGTAGCAAAATGTGTTCATGCATATTCAAACCTCTTATTCCGCGCATTCCTGTGGCGAGAAGGGGGGGGGGGGGGGTGAGGGGGAGGGGGGAGGGGTAGGGACGACGACATTGATACAGGCGTGAATAAAACAGCAAAGAGTCCTTCTAAGACATCCCAGTCCGGCAACAGCCTCAGTAACATCCGGCTATCTTTATCAACAATTTTAAAAATGTGCCCCTTCAGGTGCATGCAGGCAGGCATCTGGAATCGGAGACGTGTAAACAGGATGCAGCCTTGCAAGCGTCTAAAAGTACTTCACAGATTGTCTTTGTACTGCTACATTTTTAAAATTTTCAATAATATGGGCGGGTACCATCGAAGATGTTGAACTGGTTTGGTGGGGATTTTAGAGAGACCCTTTGCTTGTTTCATTCCATTATATATCAATTCCGCAACCCCCACCTCCTCCATTATCAAGCCACAGGAGAGCTCGAAACAGGAGAGCTGAAACCGCATAAGCACTCTTTCCTGTTTCGGATCACTTTCAAATTTTGTCGAATGGTTCTGAACGGTCTTTAGTGGTTCCAAGCTGTGAGTGAGAGAGAAACCTGCGTTCGCGCAGCTTTCCAAGGTGGTGCGTTCACATTCAGTGGGGATGCAGCCCCACAATGTCCTTAGAAAAGCTTGACACGTCCTCCATTGCTAATCGAACTGCGAACTATCGTTTTCTACTGCGAAATGTGTGTGAATCAATGTTCCAAGGAAAGGGATGGTTTCAATGACGCCCTTCATGTCGCCCCCTAAGGCCTTTCCGTATCGATCTAAGCTTCGATATGTCTGAATAGTTTTCCTCGAATATTCATAACAAAATCGTGTGATTTCGACGCTGGTCGTCACGGTTCTCAGACTCCACAGCGAAGGTGTCAAAAGAAGGGGTTTAATGAGGGTAAGAGGGGATGTTAAGGCCTTCCATGTGGGTAAGAGGAGTGTCACGGCCTTCCCTTCGTGTGACAGGTCTACTGTAGCCCTGGGCAAAATTTTGGTGAAATTTTCTGCCAATTGAAAGGTATGCGCTAAGGTCTGATCAGGGTAGCTCCAGAAAATATAGTCGGTAGTTGCCAACAGCAAGGTGGAACGAGTATAATATCTGTGAGTAGGAGGATCTTTGATGGTTAAGAGAGCCGGGCGCGCGCAGTAAAAAACCGGAGAGTCGCAGGTAGGTACCCGGAGGAAGCAGACGTGTGCAGACAGCTTTAAGGTAGGAGTCGCGCTCGCTACGCATTTACCCTAACAAAACTTTAGCACATAAATGAGAGAAGATATATAACGATTTCAAATTTGTTTCTGTTAGGATTTGTATGTCCAAGGTTCGACACGGTAAGCGTTTTGTAAAATTTTTTGTAAGAGTTATTCGTGCTACGAAAATGTTCGAAATGGTGGGTTTTGTGTATCCCTTAAAATTTTAACAATATATATATTGAGATCAACATTGTGTTTAAATCTAACAGCCTGAATCATAATCTACATCCTTTGCTTGTATTGAATATGAAAATGAGTAGTAAAGTAAAGTTACCCACCAATGAAAGAACGTAAAGAAAATGAGGCCTCTACGCAATATATATATACAGGGTGTTACAAGAAGGTACGGCCAAACTTTCAGGAAATATTCCTCACACACAAAGAAAGAAAATATGTTATGTGGACATGTGTCCGGAAACGCTTACTTTCCATGTTAGAGCTCATTTTAGTTTGTTCCTCCACGTACGCTCAATGGAGCACGTTGTCATGATTTCATAGGGATACTCTGCCTGTGCTGCTAGAACATCTTTTCTTTATTTCTGTGTGAGGAATGTTTCCTGAAAGTTTGGCCGTACCTTTTTGTAACACCCTGTATATGTGCAGTTGATGGTTTGAAATCGATTTTGGTTTAACTG
The DNA here is from genome assembly GCF_021461385.2 of Schistocerca piceifrons. Classification (NCBI taxonomy): domain Eukaryota; kingdom Metazoa; phylum Arthropoda; class Insecta; order Orthoptera; family Acrididae; genus Schistocerca; species Schistocerca piceifrons. The sequence goes on from NC_060139.1 coordinate 377,882,395, forward strand.
ACGTTATCAGAGCAAAGTTATTTCAAATAACTAATTTTATCCCATTGCAGAACTGGCATTATTCAAGTCAAGATATAATTTCATTAAATAAACATCAGCGCCAAAAGTTAAATTTTCAGTACCACCTTAATGCCATTGCACAAACGGCATTATTCTCTTAAACTTGATTGCTGAGTCAAATACATGTTGCATTCCTGGCAAAATGGAGGAGTTCAAGAAACAGTCCACAAACGCAGTCAGATGCAGGTTTGCTTAATAATTAATTTAGAACGATCTTATCAATGATACTTTCACAAAAAAAGGGGAAACAATTTTGGTTAGATACTTCCACAATGTGACATCATTTACCCCATCTTACATGTGATATGAAATTCTGAATTGTGACCTTTTTCCCACGTGTCGACACCTTGCTGTTTGGAACACCGTGGAGCCCGAGGGCGACGTCGCAGGGCACCACACTTTTGCAGAATTACAGTAAAAGGCACCTTTGAACCAAATTTCAAATCTCTGGCTCGTAATGGGAGACAGATATGAGGTTTCTAAAACTTGATCCTGTAACTGTGTCGTACAATGTAATGGAAACGGGTTAAAGTGTTAAACCAATGCTATTGCTCCTCCCAGTTGCGCGTATGTTAATGAGCTGTCTCCAATGTTTCAGCATGAACTGGCTGCAGCTACCTGAACTTAAGTCAGCCTGTGAAGTAGTTATGAGGCTTTGAAACTGTCTTTCAGCACGTCATACATTTAAGTATGTCCTGCAGCACTTTTTGCTCCTGCATCGAGCTGGGGACGGCGCCCCATTACGGCGGGAGAAGTCACGCTGTAAATAAGTAAGCCCGGGCTGCGAGGAAGCGCGAGTGGCGGCCTGTGGGCTTTCAGGACACGTGTGTGCGTGCAGCGAGCAGAAGTAATGCGCTGCGACACAAACCGGCGAGACGCGGCGTCTGCCGCCCCGGGACGTGACGACGCGCTGCGCACGCAACACCACGCAGCCGCAGCGGGACTGCAGAGTCGGTCTCCTGCAGGCGCTCCATGCGTCACCCGTTGCTCTCTGTCAAGCCCTGGACACTGTCTACTCCAGTAACCGACTCCTGGTGCCGTACGTTTTAAATCACTATTTTCTTTCCAAGTTATGGGGATCTGTATGGCTCTGAGATATCTTTCAACTTTCATTTCATTTACACTACTGGCCATTAAAATTGCTACGCCACGAAGATGACGTGCTACAGACGACAAATTTAACCGTCAGGAAGAAGCTGCTGTGATATGCAAATGATTAGCTTTTCAGAGCATTCACACAAGGTTGGCGCCGGTGGCTACACCTACAACGTGCTGGCATGAGGAAAGTAAACAACCGATTTATCATATACAAACAGCAGCTGACCGGCGTTGCCTGGTGGAACGTTGTTGTGATGCCTCCTGTAAGGAGGAGAAATGCGTACCATCACGTTTCCGACTTTGATAAAGGTCGGAATGTAACCTATCGCGATTGCGGTTTATCGTATCGCGACATTGCTGCTCTCGTTGGTCGAGATCCAATGACGGTTAGCAGCGTATGGAATCGGTGGGTTCAGGAGAGTAATACGGAACGCCGTGCAGGATCTCAGCGGCCTCGTATCACTAGCAGTCGAGATCACAGGCATCTTATCCGCATGGCTGTAACGGATCGTACAGCCACTTCTCGATCCCTGAGTCAACAGATGGGGACATTTGCAACACAACAATCTGCACGAACAGTTCGATGACGTTTGCAGCAGCATGGTCAATCAGCTCGGAGACCATGGCTGCGGTTACCCCTGACGCTGCATCACAGACAGGAGCGCCTGCGATGGTGTACTCAAACGACGAACCTGGGTGCACGAATGGCATACGTCATTTTTTCGGATGAATCCAGGTTCTGTTTACAGCATCATGATGGTCGCATCCGTGTTTGGTGACATCGCGGTGAACGCACGTTGGAAGCGTGTATTCGTCATCGCCACACTGGCATATCACCCGGCGTGATGCCATTGGTTATACGTCTCGGTCACCTCTTGTTCGTATTGACGGCACTTTGAACAGTGGACGTTACATTTCTGATGTGTTACGACCAGTGGCTCTACCCTTCATTCGATCCCTGCGAAATCCTATATTTCAGAAGGATAATACACCGCATGTTCCAGATCCTGTACGGAACTTTCTGGATACAGAAGATGCTCGACTGCTGCCCTGGGCAGCTCATTCTCCAGATCTCTCACCAATTGAAAACGTCTGGTCAATGGTGGCCGAGCAACTGGCTGGTCACCATACGCCAGTCACTACTCTTGATGAACTGTGGTATCGTTTTGAAGCCGCATGGGTACTGACTCAATGCCCAGGCGTATCAAGGCCGTTATTATGGTCAGAGGTGGTTGTTCTGGGTACTGATGTCTCAGGAGCTATGTACCCAAATTGTGTGAAAATGAAATCACCTGTCAGTTCTAGTATAATATATTTGTCCAATGAATACCCGTTTATCATCTGCATTTCTTCTTGGTGTAGCAATTTTAATGGCCAGTAGTGTATTTTTATTCTTCAAGTCAAATTCCGAAAGACCAAATCCCTGTCTCCATGGAACGAGTCAGCACATGAAATCAACATCATATAATCAAATAACAGGTGAAGAAAAATTTGCACGAGTCCTACACAGACGATAAGTACTGCAGTACGTACATCTAAACTACACTCCTGGAAATGGAAAAAAGAACACATTGACACCGGTGTGTCAGACCCACCATACTTGCTCCGGACACTGCGAGAGGGCTGTACGAGCAATGATCACACGCACGGCACAGCGGACACACCAGGAACCGCGGTGTTGGCCGTCGAATGGCGCTAGCTGCGCAGCATTTGTGCACCGCCGCCGTCAGTGTCAGCCAGTTTGCCGTGGCATACGGAGCTCCATCGCAGTCTTTAACACTGGTAGCATGCCGCGACAGCGTGACGTGAACCGTATGTGCAGTTGACGGACTTTGAGCGAGGGCGTATAGTGGGCATGCGGGAGGCCGGGTGGACGTACCGCCGAATTGCTCAATACGTGGGGCGTGAGGTCTCCACAGCACATCGATGTTGTCGCCAGTGGTCGGCGGAAGGTGCACGTGCCCGTCGACCTGGGACCGGACCGCAGCGACGCACGGATGCACGCCAAGACCGTAGGATCTTACGCAGTGCCGTAGGGGACCGCACCGCCACTTCCCAGCAAATTAGGGACACTGTTGCTCCTGGGGTATCGGCGAGGACCATTCGCAACCGTCTCCATGAAGCTGGGCTACGGTCCCGCACACCGTTAGGCCGTCTTCCGCTCACGCCCCGACATCGTGCAGCCCGCCTCCAGTGGTGTCGCGACAGGCGTGAATGGAGGGACGAATGGAGACGTGTCGTCTTCAGCGATGAGAGTCGCTTCTGCCTTGGTGCCAATGATGGTCGTATGCGTGTTTGGCGCCGTGCAGGTGAGCGCCACAATCAGGACTGCATACGACCGAGGCACACAGGGCCAACACCCGGCATCATGGTGTGGGGAGCGATCTCCTACACTGGCCGTACACCACTGGTGATCGTCGAGGGGACACTGAATAGTGCACGGTACATCCAAACCGTCATCGAACCCATCGTTCTACCGTTCCTAGACCGGCAAGGGAACTTGCTGTTCCAACAGGACAATGCACGTCCGCATGTATCCCGTGCCACCCAACGTGCTCTAGAAGGTGTAAGTCAACTACCCTGGCCAGCAAGATCTCCGGATCTGTCCCCCATTGAGTATGTTTGGGACTGGATGAAGCGTCGTCGCACGCGGTCTGCACGTCCAGCACGAACGCTGGTCCAACTGAGGAGCCAGGTGGAAATGGCATGGCAAGCCGTTCCACAGGACTACATCCAGCATCTCTACGATCGTCTCCATGGGAGAATAGCAGCCTGCATTGCTTGCGAAAGGTGGATATACACTTACTAGTGCCGACATTGTGCATGCTCTGTTGCCTGTGTCTATGTGCCTGTGGTTCTGTCAGTGTGATAATGTGATGTATCTGACCCCAGGAATGTGTCAATAAAGTTTCCCCTTCCTGGGACAATGAATTCACGGTGTTCTTATTTCAATTTCCAGGAGTGTATTACATTGGAAAACACGATTTTCTTCCCAAAAGTTCTGCAACGGAATAGAAAGGAATGAGCCGTGGGGTAATTCTTGAGTTTAAACTTGAAAGCACGAGGATTACTGCTAAGATTTTTTAATTCATGTTGTGTTGTTGTTGTGGTCTCTCCGTGCTACTCTACCCTGTGTAAACCTTTCCATGTAAGTACTGCAGCTTACATCCTTCTGAATTTGCGTTCTGTATTCATCTCTTAGTCTCCTACAATTTTTACCCCTCACACTACCCTGAGGTACTACCTCCATACATATCTTCACTCCGTACAAGTACTTTCAGAAGATACTTCGCAACCTAAATTTGTATTCGATGTTAACATAATTTCTCTTCTTCAGAAACGCTTTTTTTGCCGTTGCCAGTTTACATTTCAGATCTATCTACTTTGGCCATCATTTATTTTGTCGCCCACATAGTAAAACTCACCTACTGTTCAAGCGGTTTGTTTCCTAACCTAATTCACTCAACATCACCTGCCTTAATTTGTCTACATTCCATTATCCATGTTTCTCTTTTATTGGTGTCCATCTTATATCCTCCTTTCAAGACACTGTCCATTCCGTTTGGAACAGGTGGGACGGTTTTACTTAACAGCTCTTTTGTTTAACCCTTAAATCTAAAAGGGATGGAAGGGCTGATCCAGTAAAGTGGACATTTCAATTCCAATTGGTTTCTTAGCTACCTAAAGCAATTTTGGACACAATTTGACAGGCGCCACTCGGGCAAGATTATGTAAGAGACGTTCATTACATAAATCATACGCAAGTTAATAAATAACTTTAACAAACAACTCTAGTTAAGACATATTATTTAAGACTCTTTCAATTTCAAACTTTAAAATTACGTGTAGCCCACGATTTCCCACCAATATTGAAAGAAGCCTCTAAGGATGAATTTAACTATAACTTTAACAAACAAATCTACTTAAGACACATTATTTAAGACCCTTTCCATTTCAAACTTCAAAATTACATTTAACATAACAGTTGACACACAGCCTCAACTTTAACACCAAAACTAAAAACGAATTTATTAAATTTTTCCGGCCGCTGTAGCCGAGCGGTTCTAGGCGCTTCAGTCTGGAACCGCGCGACCGCTATGGTCGCAGGTTAGAATCCTGCCTCGGGCATGGACGTGTGTGATGTCCTTAGGTTAGTTAGTTGTAAGTAGTGTTAAGTCTAGGGGACTGATAACCTTAGATTTTAAGTCCCATACTGCCCAAAGACATTTAAACCATTAAACTTAACTTCAGCAATCTTGCAGAACGAATCAGAAAATTATTCAAATGCCCATTGACTTGTAAGATGGACTTTTAGGGTATAGCAAGTTACAACCTTGTACAGTGATAAATGTGTAAAAACAGAAGCAAGGTCCAAGCTTATAAGGCCGAAGTTAACCACGAACGGTGGAACCGACTGAGAGAAGTAATACTAAACTTTGAACCAAGACGTGACTCCGTTTGCCACCCCACGCCGAGTAGGCCACCAAAATGTGAATCGAAGAGAAGCACACGAGCTCAGGCGAAGTCCACCGCCCTTAAGCCAAACTTGCAATCTGAAGGGAAGCCCTGTCATTCAGTTGCCCGCTGCCTCAGCTCACTGAAACACAGACCACACCCGACAACAGAAGGCAGGAAAACCTTTCTTAACCTTAACATTTAAGATTCACCAGTAAATTAACTCTATAACATCAAGGCTAAACGACTATTAATTTTATTAGGACTTGCTTCCTTTAAGTGAAACAGTACGTGACAGAAAAACACTAAGAGTGGGAAATGAACTGGCTCCCGAGAACCAGCACTCACTAGAACTTAATGATACACATCTGCAAATACATCGATATTATGCGGAAGCAGAGCACACACTTCGTAGTATGAATTGAAATCAAACAAGCATCACATCACACGTCATGCAACGTCTTACTGTACCAAGAGCGATCACTATCACAGTTAACTAAGCGCTCTTAGTAATAAACGTACTTAACAGGGTGTCTTGATGCTGGGGCGATTTTGCGTAGAAGCCGGACCATCACTTCGCAAGACCATAGCAGCGTGTCCCTCCAAGGAAGCAGGCACATCCACAGCTCACAAGGTTCCCGGAGAATGCACAGCGCCGGCCAGCTCCCGCCGCCTCCAGTACAACCACGTGACAATTGCCACCCGGCCTCAGGCAAGACGTCTTCGCTTCTGTCCGCTAGCCAATCGCTGGCTCGCGCACCGCCGCGTTCCGTTCTCAAGCGTTATGTCCTCTCCTCTCCTACTCGCGGTCGGCGCTCCCTTATATCTGAATACCCAAAGACAAACCTCTACAGTAGGAAATCGATCGTACTCATGTCAGAGATGTTACTGGCGCCGGTCCCGCCACGGCACACTGTTCAGCTGCTCTTTCAAGTCCTTTCCTGTCTCTGACAGAATTATATTGTCATCGGCAAACGTTAAAGTTTTTATTTCATCACCCTAAACCTTGATTCTTACTCCAAATCTTTCTTTGATTTCCATTACTGCCTGCTCAATTCACAGATTGAATAACATCGGCGATATGCTTCAGCCCTGTCTCACTAACTTCTCAATCACTTATTCCCTTTCCAGCCCCTCAACTATTATAACTGCCGTCTGGTTTCTATACAAGCTGTTAATAGCATTTCGCTCCGTGTGCCTTAGTTGTGGTAGCTTATTGAAAGTGGATGCAGCAGTATACTGCACGCCTTTCTTCAGAAGAGTCGACGCGGAACGATTGAGATACAGATCTCTGTCTGATTTTAACTGAGTTAAAGCTCTAATCCTTGGGAATGAGACCCCATTACTAGCAACAAACGATATTAAATATGTATTGAGAGACCAACGTCAGAATTTCCAGATTCCTGAACAGAGGTCAACAAGTCGTCCTTGAACTTACATGTCATATTACTCGAACTGCCCGTTTCTACCTCAAAAATACCCTGTGTGAATGGGAAGATTTGCCGCAGAATATAGTGCCGTAAGTCGTAAGTGAATGAAAGTAAGCAAAGTAGACTATTTTTCGTGTTGGACTATAACTTGTTGCAGATACTGTTCTAGTGCCAAATACGGCAGCATTCAGTTTATTAACAAGATCCTGAACATGTGTTTTAAGTGACAGTGATCATCTATCAGACCACCTAGGAATTTTGATTGTTCAGACTCACTAATCATATGCTCACTCTGTTGAATCACAATGTCAGTTATAACTGTTTATTATGTTACAAACTGTAAAAACTAATTCCTTCTGTTACTTACCACAATTTTTTTCTAGAAGTCTTGAACTTACATCATGACGTCCGCTATTTGATACATAGTCTGGTTGCACACAACATTCCTCGTTACTAAGTTAGTGTCATCAGCAACGAGTAATATTTCAGAAAGGCCATATCACTTTACAGTGTGTGTAAGAAACAATAGTGCTCCCAGTGCTGATCCCTGGGGCACACACCCTCCACTGCCCCCTCCAGGCCCACCTCCACTTAACCGTGTTTGTCCCAACGAGATTCGTCGTCATAGCCGTTCTCATTACTGTCGAGAATGGCCTTTTGCTACTTCAAAAAATATATGGGGAGGGGGTGATCTGAAAATTGATGGAACGCTGGATTGCTTTTACTTCAGCGTATTAATTATTGTGAGGCGAAAAAGAGTCACAAAAGGAGAAGCGGGATTGAAGATGATCGTACTTATGATAGGACTCAACCAAAAGTCCAGACTGTACCTCATTCTGCCCATTGTTACCCTTTAAATTTCCTGTTACGAGAAAACCAGGTGCAGAGGTCAATATAGGAGAGCGATAACTGTGTTAAAATGCAGCAAAGTACGATAATGTGTGTCACAGTGTGCAGCAAGAATAATCGGATTTTGTGTAACAACAATTGAGGCTGCTGGTTCCAAGTCAGATGTCGGCTAAGGGTGGTACGGCGGTCGGTCGGTGAAGACGAAACCTGTATGGACAGTAAGTGATAGTTAAGGTACATATTCAATAAAATATCACGTTATTTCAACTAATAGTAAGCTTATTATTCACCGTTACCTTAGAACTAAAGGAATGGCGTTGTTACACTCGTAGAGACAAGAGAAACAGAAGTAACAAGAAGTAGTCTAACAGAAATTTCTTTGTCTTTTACAAAAGAACAACGTAATTATTCATCAACTCCAAAACATGAGTTCGATGATATATAAATTTCTCACTATTCTACTGAATTAAACGACCAGATTAATTTGTTGATAGACTGTGACTTCGGTTGAGTTCTTAAAAGAATACAATCTCTAACTTAGTATTTTTACACTTATAGTTTCCTATAGTACAGTTTACGTAAGTGTGTCTGTTGTGTGAGTAACTAATACTTCCCTTTTCTTCTCCTCCCAGGAACATTCTTCACTGCATAACCGAGAATGTGGATTTGTCTATTCGTTTCTTTTCTGTAGACTTACTGGTTGACGTCATGTTCAGATATAACTGTTTGCAAGGTTTGACAAGTAGAATTAGACACATTGTCAGATAGCTGCACAGCAGGTTAGTCAATTCCAGGGACGTTATGTTTTAATATTCTGTTGATATGATGGCTGCTGCTGTAGATCTTGTAACATATAATTTAACATACTTGGCGATTATATGACATCAGATGGCGACGTATTTAACTCCACCTCACACAGAAGGTAGGGAGGTCTTGCAGTATCCATGTAGACTATTTGAAGTGGTTGCGTTAATATGATCCGATATAATTTTGTGTGATGGGATTTATTAGTGGATTTAGACATTTGACAAATAGGTCATGTTTTAGCAGTTGTATTCCTTTTCTCATGCTAGGACAATGTAAGTTAATCTTCTGCATACACCTAAGTATGCTAATGCCTCGAAGCAGTATGTGTACAAAAATTATGTGTATACTTCATACGCACAAAGCGTCGGAATTAGGGTTTCGTCTATAGAATAGGACATAATTCTCAATCATGTAGTGCTGTTTCAGCTTGTCAAATGATTTAGCGAAAGTAATGTTTTAACCCTCTGCTGATGATTGTCTGCGTTCTGTAAATCAGCCATATTCCTGCACATGTCTAGGTAATACTGGTGATAATTTCAGTCTGGCGTTAACAGTACTCAGTAGTCATTTGTTTGTTCAGTAAGTTCCGAGTATTCTGACAAGCCTTGAGGTAATCACGGTAGGAAATCTACTACAATGTTATCTCTTCTGGATATGTAAACAGCCTCGAACTTGTATTCCTGAAGAAAAAAATCAGCACGCTACACAAAGATGTAGTAACTTGCGTGATATGAGAAAGTTCAAAGCTTGTTGGTCACAACAGACTACTTTAATGTTCTTGCCATAAATATAATAGTTCAGCTTTTTTGAACACGCAAACCACTGCTACATTTTCTTATTCAGTAGAGGAGTGTGAGCGTTCTCATTCAGATAAAGTATGAATAGCAAGACTTAATACGTGAGCTCCTCATTTTCCTTCTTCCTCAAGGACTTCAAATAAACAAGCTTCTAATTCAGGAAATAATGCGTCAGCAACTAAACAGAAATCCTTAATCGTATCAGCATGATGCAGAATGTCAGAATTTACTAAAGCTTCCGTTATTGCATTAAAAGCATTCTCAGAACCACTCATTTAGATCAGTGATGCATTTTTCTTCTAAAGACTCTGCGTATTTGTACTGTTTTAAAGCTGATTAGGTACAAAGCGACGAAAAAAATTCAGTATAACCAAAAGAGTTCTTTACGCTGTCTGCTAGTATGAGTGTAGGGAAACAACTTTATGGTACTAGTCTTATGTGGGTGAGGTGTTATTCCACTAGAGGTATTTATGCCACAAAGGAATTTAATCCTTTCCCTAAAAAACTTAGACTATTCAAATTAACTCTCTCTCCTGCCTCTGTCAGTTTGTGCAGTATCCTTTCTATTATCTTATATGTTCTTCCCATGTATCAGTAGCTATTAGTGTATTATCAACATAGACTGTAACTTCGTCAAGCATTTCATGCCCAATGACAGTATCTAAGTCGTTTATAAAGACCCCTGAACAAATGGCAAAAAAAGAAAATAATTCCAGGGCATTTCCTAGACCCCTTGGTGGAACTTAGCTGCACATATGAACTTATAAATCAATGCTGGTGACGGATTCAACGTCAAACAATTTCCTGAATTGTTCATCCACATTTTCTGGACGAGTTCTTTCACGGATGGTCAGCCTGTTAGTTGTCTGCAACTCCAAAACCAAGTGAACAGTGCCTCCAGGTTTCGCTGCAACTAACACTGGCCTACAATAGTGTGAAACAGAAGATTCTATTTTATTTCCCTCAGGCATATGTTTTATACCGCTATTAACTGCTGACCTCTTAGACCATGGGATGAAATACATATTGGCCGGACCACCACATGATACTGAAAAATGTTTACTATATCAGATTTATTATTAAATACATGCACGTATATCAATAATAATTTTTTTAACTCAGTTCTCTGTGACGAGTGAGGAGTGTTAGACTCCATTACCTTGACCAATACCTGGTTCTCGGTATCATTGGCATGACTGCTTTGCACAGATGTGCTACATGTGTGTGCTGCCTTGGTTTTCATTAACATTAATTTTGGTTCTTGGCCATACTTACCATGGTCTGCTTTTGTCCTTACCAGATGAACTGTAATCTGTTGCTACTGAAGTTCATATCGCATTTACCCGAAGACATGACCTCTATTACGTCTTTCTCTCATAAAAAGTCAGTTCGCAAAATATTTGTACCGTAAGGTGTCAGGCAAATCCAACAACTTCCATGAAAACCCTGACATGATAAGCAAATCCTGTAGTATGTCACATAGCTCCGAATAAATCGTGACATTAAATTAATCAAAGTAATACGAGTAACGAGTGAGCAAATGGAATACCACAGACTAACACAAGAATGCCTAAATGCATGTCATACCTTCCCACCGTGAGACAGACGCAGTTCCGAGGGGAGAAACGAGAACAGAAGCCGAGAGCAGAACCGTGTTAAGCTAGAAGGCCCTACGATAAGGGACGGGCACCCACGTCGCCGGCTAACCACCAGGACCACCCCCCAGCCCATGTTAAAAGTTAGAGCCCTCCAGAAGAACAGTATAGATCTTACAATAACACTAAAAGGGCCACACCAGCCGCAAGTTTTAGCGTGAGACTTCTTCGCGTCTCTGTTACGTTGCAAACGTTAAAAACATTGCCCCATGACGAAAAGTATAACGTTTCTCATTGGATAGACAGAATTTTAGTGGGCGGAGCTTAAGGTTAACATTGAGACCCTGATTGGTCAGATGAAAACACAGCCAGATAGTTTTTTTTTAAACCAACTTCGGTAAATTATAGTAAGGAGAAATTAGGAAAGAGTTGCTTCCGAGACGGTGAGGTGAGTGGCGCTGTGCTGTCCGCTGCCCCCTGACGAACACCGACAAGCTAATGAACACACGCGATGCCGCATTTTTGAGCGCATAAGGCTTCACTCAGAACTGCAGAAGTCTCATCTGTTACATCCCCTTTTTGCGTAATACTAGTGTCGATCGTCAATTAAAGCTCATGGTGTTCACATTTGCCACTTGAAGTAAAAATCTGAAACGCGATGATTTTTCTGTTATATAGTTATTGGGAAGCCACATCAGCCACTGTAATTTACGACAAGTTAGATAAGTAATTAAAGATAATTGAGGGTCACTGTAGACCATTTTGATAGTTTTCTCTCTTGTGAAACTTAATTGAAACCTAGATTATAGATGTGATAGGTCATCCTTCGATCCATTGTAGAACTTCGAAACCCACTCAGGGAATATTCGTTCACATTTTTGTTGAACGCAGTTGGTTTTTATCATCCTGTATTAAAACATTTCCTTTTATCAATAGTGCAATTTATAAACGATGTTTTGTGAGTAGAATGTAATTTCCAATCGTAAACTTAACTGCTTTTTCGACGTTATTTTACCAGCTAACTAAAAATAGGAAAGCCTTGAACCCCTTCCACTAAATTTAGTTAGTATTAAGATTCTTTTACAAGGAGTGCAGTGGAGCTGACGCTGAAATCATTAAGTATTCGGTTATATCATCGCTAGTCTCACTGAACTCTTATGAACTCTACATGTCATGTGTGGTCTGGCGTCTCCTTACCAGCAACAGGTCCCAGGTTCAAACTAGTCAATTCCCTAAAAAACACGCTCAGAGCGTCGTTGCTCGAAAATGGTCGGGAGACACGACTTAGAACAACAGACACCACGCAGAATGTTAGAGTACCTTCTACTAAAAATTCACCGATGCTTATGAATGGACATTTAATCATTCCATTTCCTAACCTTACTCTTACCTGTGCCTGTATTTTGCCTTTGCACAATTTAATGCCAATAGCTCCCATGTCTCTACAATTCTGGAAAGAATACATAGGTATCATTGTGACTCCATGTATTTTATTGCATAAACTAGTTACCATAATGCTTACCATAGCTCCTGTAACGATCACAATGTCAGTTGGAGTACCACCCACCAATACATGTACAGTAGCTTGCCTAATCTCTTCAGTTTGATTACTACATTTAAACTGATCTGTCGCTAATTCTTCCCTGATATGTGTATCATTGTTATAACGTAGCATATTTACTGGATTTCCTATGTGAACCGCGAAAAATCCCACAGTTTATCATCAGCGATCATACTTAGCTTCTTATTAGTAATGTTGTGTGCCGTCGCTCCACCGTTTGTTATTAACTGTATGGTTTAATACAGAAAACCTATGTAGATGTATTGTCGGTCTCGTAAACTGACATACTGCCGGGAGAGCGGTGTGCTGACAACACGCCCTTCTATATCCGCGTCCAGTGGCGCCTGTGGTCTGAAGATGACACGGCAACCGGTCGGTACCGTTAGGCCTTCCAAGACCTGTTCGGACGCAGTTTAGTTTAGTTTAGATTTATTGTGTTCACATTTCAAGTAGTGTGCGCTCTCTAAGTGGGGTGGGTATAAGGGTTACTAGTCCGGTTTTGGCCACCCTTCCTGTTCCATTAAGTGAGATTTGGCGGGCCGCATTATACCTGTTGAGTATAATATAACGTGTGCGTTCTCGTCTGTGTTACAAAATTGATATTATTGTTTTTTAGCATGTCATGACTGTACAATTTCAGATGTGGCGGATAGAAATTTCCTGTGCCACTGTTCTGGTTGCTCCTCAGTTTTTCGTCGTGTTGCTCGTCAATGTCTGAACTGGTTTATCATCAGACAAACATTCACGAAATAAAATTGCTTGTACATAAGGCACCTCCACCAACACATACGTCAGATCCTTTGGTGACAGACGTATCTGATGTGTTTGGTTGACGACGATTCCACTGTTAGAGAGGAATAGATATTTTTACTATCTATGACAACAACAGAAAGAAACATGTGTGGTACTGTTTGTTCCACTTTGGACTGTTCGTTTTATATATTACGGACTTATGTGGTTACATCGACAAGTGATTCCAGTAGGATTTCATTTATTGTGTTGTCTGGTGGTTTCACTTTGAGCTCAACGACGTTTTCCGAAGTCACATACTGGGGTAAGGTTGCACTACGCAGTATGCACTATGAGTGGTGATTCTGGAGCTACTTTGGTGTTCAACGTCTGTAGAGATCCTGCTGTCAGTGTATCCTTGTTAGGCTGTTGTTTCATTGTGCTAGGAAAACCGTCGTTTGCATCCTTAAGTGCAGTTGCATCAGTATTTATCGTTGTTTGTTTCCAATGGTAAATTTGCTACGACTGTTGTGAGGATAAACTGTAATATTACCTTGATACGTGTATAGAAAAACTCGTTATTTGAGCATATGTTTCACAACGGAATTCATCAAGTTTTTCGGAAATTTCAGGCGATAATTATGCCGACATTTCATTACATTTCGTTGCCAATTGAATTGACAGTTCACCAAGTTTACTGGACATTTCATTACGAAGAATGGGCACGAAATTATTAAGAATAGATATTTCAACTGATAAGTTTGTGGAAAACTAATGTGGTAGTCCATTAAGTTTCATGGATATTTCAGTTTATAATTTAGTTGAGAAATGGTTTGACAGCTCGTTAAATTTAGTTGACTTTTCATATTTCTGTTTTCACATTTCATTTCTTCTTATCTCCACTAAACTGTGAACGTGTGGTTAATGGCGTATTATGCTTGGCTGGGGGATGGATTAGCCATAGTATTAACTATAGGATTAAGTGTAGGATCAACCACTTAACTTTTAGCTCGCGAATCGAATTATGGTGCTGAAATGTTCGTATCATCTACAGCTAGCTGTGACATCAAACTCATTCTTATCAGTAATAGATTCAGTAGCATACTGTGTGCTGTGTTGCTGCCTCCAGTGTGCTCAGATTTCCAGTCTTTACCATAACAATACAATATTACTGATTGCACACATTGTATTTGTATAATGTAACCCAAACTATATTGAGCAATATGGCTAAGTTGAAACAATGGAACAGTGTTATGCCATTACGTGCTACGTCATGAATTCAGCCGTCATGTACGAACTAATTACTCAATGTTTTTATATTTGTCCCCCAGCACTTCCCTACCCACTCCGACTTTCCCCCCTCCCCTACCACAACTGCAAATGGGCAAGAAAAAGTTACAAGCTGTACTGAGGTGCTGGAGAGGAAATATGTAAGGTAGTGTGTTTACTTACTTTAGTTTTCAGGGTGTTGGATTGTCCTACACACACTGCCACTCCCTGCCCCACGTTCTGGTCCCACCTTCCGCAGCCGCAAATCTTTCCTCTTCTGTGTGTATGTATTAACCTTGAAGTTGGAAGACCGACTGCTCCCTACCCACCCAAACTTTCCACAGCCCCTGACACCACTTCTGAATTGGATGGAAAAAGGCGAGAAAGAAAGGTACTGTATCTTTGGCATGAAATGTGTTCAGCTGACGACATATTTGTGTTGGATAGAGTGAAGCTTAATGAGCAAATTATCCTCCTACACGAGCAATGGAAGGAGGTGATAGGGGATGAGCGTAGCGGGATTACTTTTCAGCAAACAAGAGTGATGTAGCAGGATGGTCTGAAGATGCAGTTTCGCAACCCATAGAGACTACAGCCTAAGCTATAGCTGTTCAAATTTTTTAAACGGCAGACCAATCTACAGTCGAGAGGACAACTTCGTCATGTTCCACTAGCCCAGACTGAATGCACCAGGCCGGCCAGAGTGGCCGAGCGGTTCTAGGCACTACAGTCTGGAACCGCGCGACTGCTATGGTCGCAGGTTCGAATCCTGCTTCGGGCATGGATGTGTGTGATGTCCTTAGGTTTAAGTAGTTCTAAGTTCTAGGGGACTGATGATTTCAGAAGTTAAGTCCCATAGTGCTCAGAGCCATTTGAACCATTTTTTAATGCACCAGAGGTGCTCGTCTTGGTGTATGGGCCTCAACTCAGGACGCATTTGAAATGGATTTTGCTCCCTGTCTAGATTGGGTGAGTATATTATCACCTTCCTGTGTGCTCTAATCCACAATACCGGTCTAAAACGGCAGGGAACTGTCCTACAGTCACTGCTACAAGAATTACAACCTACTGGTCTCCAAGCGTATAGCTGTTGAGAAAATTGAACATACACACATACGTATATGGTAAGAAGGAACAGGACAATAAACTATCACTAAGGAGTAGGAAGAGCTGGTCAGGAATTTGTGCATGGATACATCGTAAGAAGCACACTCCTCTACTCACTGCCAGCCCTCTACACCGCAGCGCCGCAGCAAGTGCAATATCAAAAACAGGTGGAAATAGTCCATTTGCACTAATCTGTTAAATTCGTTGTTTTTGCAGGAGTCAAATAGATCGCTTAAAACACTTGCCACCACCTTACAATGATTCTTCTCCGTAATAATAAATATATAATGTCTTCTCGCGGGAGAGTCACACACATACGTTTTGCAAATCAAGTAATCAAATTTCCGCCACAAATAGATCGTAGCGTTAAATGTATCCAAAGTCTGTTATGCGCTGACAATTGAAAACACAAGCGTCATCCCCCACTACAATGTTCCCACTAAACATATCCGTCGAAGAAGAAAAAGCCTTCCGATCGCACGCACTCGCGATCGTGAAACGCACACTACTTGCCACTGCAGATAGTGCAAGAGCGGCGAGAATCGAGGCCGCCCTGATCCACACGTCAGCAATACCAGACGCTTAGAGGCCAGACAGACTGCCACAGTGAACACCTAGCTGTCAAGCCATCAATTTACGTGGCGAATAATTGTCCAGCACAGACACTTACCATACTGAATCTTCTGAAAATTCCACATAAAAATCAGAGGATATACGCAACACACACGTCCACTTCTGCCGCCTCTCAGCCTGCAAACTGTGTAGGTTGCTATTCAGCCATTCAAACCGCGGCGTAGGTGCTGCCGCTCAGACATGTACATGTGGATGCGGGCAAGAACTGAGCAGCTGGAGCCTTTCTCCGAACCAGCCAGTTAAGCGAGTCTAAGCCGCTGCTTCCAGTCAGCCGAAGCCCTATGACCACTCCTGACGCTGCCGGCAGTCGCGTCTTGGGCATATAGTTCTAATTGCAATACATCCCCAACCTAGAATCTCCAAGCGATGTTCTTTTCGAGGAAAACTACTGAGAACAGACATTTCAAGTGGACTACCGAAGGACTTTACTGTCGCCAACATACACGTCACGCAAGGACCAGAAAGGTAAGATATAAGAAATTAATCCTCGTATGGAGACATACACAGAGTCTTTCCCCCCCTCCCACGCCCCCCCCCCCCCCCCCATCTATTTGCGAGTGGAGTAGGAAAGGAAATGGATGGTAGTGGTAAAGGTAAGATATAAGAAATTAATCCTCATATGGAGACATACACAGAGTCCCTCCCCCCACGCCCCCTGTCTATTTGCGAGTGGAGTAGGAAAGGAAATGGATGTTAGTGGTACAGGATACCCACCGCTATGCATCAAATGATACCTTGCAAAGTAAGCATTTAGATGTAGATATAAATTTAGTTTGCGTATTAAAATGTCAGTCCATCCAGTTATAGGCACACAAATGTCACACAAGAATATTGCCTCTTATTTATCGGGAAAACAAAAGACAGAACTTGTATTGGTGATTGTCTCTCGGTAAAAACCTTTATATTAGCCCCCGATTTTCTCACTCCAGCCACGTTTCGAGAAATATATCTTCATTTTTTTCAGTAGCACAACAGCCCTTGGTGAGCTTTGGCTTCTTCACCAATCTTCCTCCACACTTCTCGGTTATTTGCTGCACTTTTCCACTCCCGGACTCCCATACTGGTGATATCCATTATGACCTCATCGATCCATCTTCTTCTAGGCCTCCCTTTTCGCCTAGCTGAATGGATCACACCTTTTCTTTGGAATCTTATCCTCTGCCATTCTCTCCAAGTGTCCTCGCCGTCTTATGCGCTGTGATTTGACAAATTTTACTATGTCCCTGCCTTGTATTAACTCTTGTAATTCGGCACTGTAGCGTGTTCTCCAGGCTTCCTCCTCCCTTATTGGCCCATAGATTTTGCGTAGTATTTTCCGCTCAACGGTTCTTAGTGCATTTTTATCGTGTTCTTTCAACGTCCATACCTCTGACCCATATGTGATAACTGGGCGGACTAGGGAATTGTATATTAGCAGTTTTGTTTTTCTTGTAAAAAGGCTACTTTTGAAAAGTTGCATATTTGCAAAGTAAGCTCTGTTTCCTGCTCGTATTCTTTCCCTTACAGCCTTTAAAATACTGTTATCATTTATTATTAGGGCTGCCAAGTAGTTAAAAGAGAACACTCCTTTGAAGCATTTCCCATTGATGTTTAGGTTTTTAGGGGTCCTTCTGGCTTCAGATTGTGACATTACCATATATTTTGTTTTCTTTTCATTTACTATGAGGCCAATTTTTAAGGCTTCTGTTTCCATTCCCCGGTATGTTTCTAGGAGTGTACTGGTATTTCTTCCTGCTACAGCAATGTCATCAGCGTATGCACATATATGGCTAGTTTTCATAAATATTGTTCCTCTGCTGTTGATTTTATTTACTACACTATGCAGGGCTATATTGAATATGACAGTGGAGAGACTATCACCTTGCTTTACACCTTTATTAACGCCAAAGCTTTCACTTGTTCTCCTAAGGACCTTTACTTTTGCTCTTGTCTCTGTCATTGTCATTCTGATTAGTCTTATTATTTTAGCACATATACGAACTTCTTTCAGTAGTCTGTATAGTTCTTGCCGATTTATGCTGTCAAACGCTTGTTTGAAGTCGATGAATAGGAAATGCAGATCTATATCATATTCATAGAACTTTTCCATCATTTGTATTATCACGAATATTTGATCAGTTGTTCCTCTGTCTGGTGGAAATCCACACAGATATTACCCTAGTATCCCTTCTGCACACTTTTGTATCGTTTCGTTTAATGTACTTGCAAAGATCTTATAAGCTGTGTTATACCTCTATAGTTTTCACGTGCTGTTCTGTCCCGTTTCTTATAAATGAGGATTATTATTCCAATGTTCCAATTACCTCGCATAGTTTCTGTTTCCCATATATCTGATATTAATACGTGCAGTTCCTTTATTACAGCATCACCACCAGTTTTTATTAATTCAGCAATTATGCTGTCTTCCCCAGGGGCTCGATTGTTTCTTGACTTGTACACAGCCTGGGAGACCTCTTGTAGTGTTGGCTTCCTTGCCTCACTGGTTTCATTGTCTACTTCCAGCTCCACTCTTTCCTCCTGTGCGGCTGTCTCTTCATCTTCTAGGCTGGTGCTTAGTGTATCTTTGAAATACTCTGCCCATCTTCCCGCTATCTGTTCTTCCTCCCTTATCATTTTCCCATCTTTACTGGAACAGGGCATTGTTTTTGATTGAAATATCGTCGAAGCAAAACTTCTATTTCCATTTCGAACTACGTCGGACGTTCTGCAAATTTCGGACATTGTTTTTAGGAATATTTCTTGATTGTTGACCTTAGAAGAATCGCTGATCTCCTTAGAGATCGGTTAACGGTTCCTATGTGAAGTAGACAAGCAAGAGGCCTGATACCATGGGCATTATTACTTTCCCTTTCTCGCTAAAAGAAGGTGACAAGTAGCTTAGAATAAGCAACGTCTCATCATCGTCTTCATGTGTGGAGTAACGGCCGATTCGAAAAATTTGTGAGGAAACGTGATTTTAAAAAGATCAACGATATGCTCATTGAATGCGGTCCAACTACAAGGAGACACAGTGCACAACACATACACAAGAAGCTTCATGATTATCACATTGAACCTAATGTGTCATCTCTTTGCCTTTTGAGAGTTACATTTACTGGAAAGTGGAGCATGGCATAAGGTAGGATGTTTACAAAACAATTACCACTGATAAGAGCAATTTATTCAAAAAATGTTCAAATGTGTGTGAAATCTTGAGACTGAACTGCTAAGGACACCAGTCCCTAAGCTTACACACTACTTGACCTAAATTATCCTACGGACAAACACACACACACCCAGCCCGAGGGAGGACTCGAACCTCCGCCGAGACCAGCCGCACAGTCTATGACTGCAGGGCCCCAGACCGCTCGGCTAATCCCGCGTGGCAGCAATTTATTATCATGCTTCACATCCGACACCAAATGTATGAACTAACATAAATCAACAACGACATTATTGTGTCTTACTTATACAATGATTATCTTTGGATCAAAGATTGCGAAAAAAGCCTGCATAATGAATTCAAAACCAGGGATAAGAAAAATTGGAGACTACACAAGATGGAGGAAAATCCTGTGTTGATATTTAAACATAACAACAAAAGATAACTTAACACGTGAGGGAAACTGTTATTCCACCATGACTGAAAAAATACAGAACAACCAGAGAGGTCCTAAAATCAAAGTCAAAGCCTGTAAGTAGGCTGTTCAGGTTTTTATGTTGGTAACGCCACGTAGCGCTCTATATGAAAGTCACTGACGGTGCTGTGTGAAGGCTGTGGTTGGTTTGCATTGCTGGAATAGTCGCCATTGTAGTGTTGGGCAGTTGGCTGTTAACAGCGCGTAGCGTTGCACAGTTGGAGGTGAGCTGCCAGCAGTGGTGGATGTGGGGAGAGAGATGGCAGAGTTTTGAGAGCGGATGATCTGGACGTCTGTCCATCAGAGACAGTAAATTTGTGAGACTGGATGTCATGAACTGATATATATATTATGACTTGTGAACACTATTAAGGTAAATACATTGTTTGTTCTTTATCAAAATCTTTCATTTGCTAACTATGCCTATCACCAGTTAGTGACTTCAGTAGTTAGAATCTTTTATTTAGCTGGCAGTATTGGCGCTCGCTGTATTGCAGTAGTTCGAGTAACGAAGATTTTTGTGAGGTAAGTGATTCATGAAAGGTATAGGTTATTGTTAGTCAGGGCCATTCTTTTGTAGGGATTATTAAAAGTCAGATTGCGTTGCGCTAAAAATATTGTGTGTCAGTTTAAGCACAGTCATTTCTAATTTTTCTAAGGGGAGGTTTCAAGCCTTTTCACGAAAAGAGGTACATTCCATAACCGTTATTCTATTTGAGAAATATGTTTCGAACTGCGTAGACTCTCCGTAGGATTAAGTAATACACGCAGTGCTGTAGCCCACATTTGCAGTACCGTTAACTCGTTCACATATGGTTGTGAAATCGCACAGTCATATTGTTGTGGGTTGGCAGGAGAGCCAACACCGTGTTACTAGAAGGAGGCCGAAAGGCACGCGTTTTAGCTCACGCAGGCTGGCGTGAGGTCTGGAACAGGACAAGGAAATTAGAATTTAGTAGCTGGTGGAATACTTAACTTTAATCCATTAATGATGAGCGTCGCTCTTAACTGTACATGATTCAGTATCAATAGTAACTGGTAATGGCGCCTTGCTAGGTCGTACCAAATGACGTAGCTGATGGCTATGTTAACTATCGTCTCGGCAAATGAGAGCGTATTTTGTCAGTGAACCATCGCTAGCAATGTCGGCTGTACAACTGGGGCGAGTGCTAGGAAGTCTCTCTAGACCTGCCGTGTGGCGGCGCTCGGTCTGCAATCACTGATAGTGGCGACGCGCGGGTCCGACGTATACTCACGGACCGCGGCCGATTTAAAGGCTACCACCTAGCAAGTGAGGTGTCTTGCGGTGACACCACACATATCTCAGAAATTCAAAAAGAAATCACAGATTTCGTGATCTGATTCACATCATTACACTGCATGAATACAACAGACTTCTGCAGACAAAAGTTCTAACAAACAGATACAGGCTAAATGCTACCTTACACACGCGGTTTGTCACACGGTAATCTTTACCTGATTACGGTACAATAGTGATTTAAATGAAAATAGTTATTCTATTAAGCAAAAGAAAGCTTCAAGAAAAGCAGGAGAGGCGGTTCCCTGGACATTCCGTTTTTTTTTAAACCTGACGTTTGTGGTATGTCTCAGCATTTGACAAGAAAAGGCGGTAAGCTCTCTGATTCACATGGATCCAAATTTGTCAAGCGCTGAAAAAGAGATAGCCAGCGACATACTACCGTGACAACCATTCTTCTTACTTGGGGACAGTGGGTGGTTCTCATTGCCAATGTTGCTTAAAATCATCGTAATGCTTTCACTTAAAGAAAGCACTTGTTAGACCTCTCTGGAGAGGGTTATTGATGTTGGTATTACACTAATATACAACGCAAGAGAGTGACTGTTTCCCTCATTGATGGGTTCGTACACTTCCGAAAATTCATACTTTGCAGAGATTAAGCTGAGATAGAGAAGATATATAGAACATGCTGGTTGAAACACAACTTGCATGTAGTTAAGTCCTGTTTATGCTTTTTACACGCGAATACAAACACACAGAAATATTGACTGTGAAACGTATGTGGGCAGTTAAGCAAATCATTAAATTAAAAATTAAACTATGGATGCAGACAAAGAATTGGCCGAAATGCGCCTCATGGTTGGGTACTGAATGCAGTAGGAGAGCAGTACTAGGACTCCAAGCCGCTCTGTTAACTTTCTTTTGTATTGTTGGTTTTGGTGCCTCCTATTGCTGTGATGTTCTTGACTAAATTGACTATCAAATTTCCGACTGACATTAACGAAAAGCTCGGTTCTTGAGCAACGTTTTCGAGTGATGAACTTCAGGCAAATGGTTCTTGTTTGCTCGTTCTCGCTCAACCTCTAGGTTGCAAGGCGAGCGAATTCCCGACGTCGACGTCTTCCGCCTAAGTCGTGGGACGTCCCATAGTTCGTAGTTACCGTTTCTAGCGGCGTGCAGCCAAAAGATGACTCGTCCCATCTGATAACGGCAGCAATTCCTCAGGTTGTTTGGGCCGGCCGCGTCGGCCGAACGGTTCTAGGCGCTTCAGTCTGGAACAGCGCAACCGCTAAAGTCGCACGTTCGAATCCTGCCTCAGGCATGGATGTGCGTGATGTCCTTAGGTTACTTAGGTTTAAGTAGTTCTAAGTTCTAGGCGACTGATGACCTCAGATGTTAAGTCCCATAGTGCTCAGAGCCATTTGAACCATTTTGAATCAGGTTGTTTGGGCTGCGGTCTCAGCGACGGCTAAGGTGTCTCCACGCATGCTCCAGAATCACGAATATAAATAACACATTTAGATATGACATATAGAAATGACATATAACATAATGTTCATTAATGTAACTCATTAAATGTATGAGTATTCGTGTTCACTAATGTAAGCAGTCTTTTAGCCTTTCTAATAGTTCACAGCATTCATTTTCCCACTAGTGTCAGACACCAGTTGTTTGCACATGCGGCATTTCATTGTTTCACAATTATTCTCAATGCTCGAATCACTTTCATTGCCGCAGGTTATGCCGAGATTCTGTGCTATTCAGTTAATGGCACAACCCTATTGAAATAATCGACACTTCACTGGGAAACCAGCACCGCGACAACTTAATATGCAAATAAAGGCGATAACTCATTGTACTTGTTCTCAATTCAAGGCTTCTGTTCCATAACAGTTACATGTGAGGCACTCAAACAATTTCAGAACCAAGTATTAACGAACTACACTGTCATTAAGTACTATACCATTAGACAAGGAATACATTTATAGCCACTAAAGTCAGAACTTTATTCAAACAATAAATTGTAATACCACTAAACTATAAAAACTACTTAGGTAAAGCTTCTCATTCATGTTCCATTAACTGTCACTGAAGGTTTCGTCCATAAAATTTCTTCAAATCTTCGTGAGGAAACAAATCCTCGGATTCCCCCCCTCCCCCCCGCCCACACACACAATATCTTCATTAACTAACAAAGAGCTTCCCTCATGCGGAATGCGAATGATCCGGTAAGATCCGGCGTAAAAGTGTTGTCATTTCGTGTTTAACCTCTTAAGAGTCGATGACTTGGGGTGTTTTCTTAATAAGACCTTATCGCCAATTGTATATGTCGCAGTTCTACCTAATTTGCTACTGAATCTGGCTTTCCTCAGTCGCGCAGCACGCTTTTCTGATTCACGCATGTCGTCCATCAACGATTTCATATCTGTGTGTGGCTCAACTAAGATCGGTAAAATTTTAATCCACTCATTAGATTCGCCCCTGTTATATATTATCTCCGATGGAGTATGTCTGGTGGATGAGCGCGGCGTGTTGTTGTGAATTACTTTAAAGACCGACCGTACTCCATCCACTTATATTGTTGCGTTGCAGCATAAGTGCTAATAAATCTGTTGAAGTCTCTAAATATACGTTCAACTGGCGACACTTCTTCATGATATCGTGATATTAAGATACGTTTTATGTCTAATTTTAACGTATACTCCTTCCAATCCTTGCTGGTATAATATGATGCATTATCTGATAGAATAGCACTTGGCCTACCAGTCTTAGGTACGTAGTCTTCAACATAACCTTATGATTCAACATAACATTAACATTAGTAGACCTTACTCGGCACATTTCAAGGTATTTTTGAAAGCAAGTCACAAGAGGGAACTGCCTCTTACACTCGGAAGTGACTTGGCCCTCGGAATGGAGTAAGAGGTTTCACAATAAGTTTGACGTGGATACACGTCCATCTCATAAACATATTCCTTGGTCACACCTGATTTCTGATCAAACACTTCCAAATATCCCTGTAACAAGCTCGCTGTACTTCAGTTAAGTATTCAGATTCGATTACGTTATTCTGCATAACGTTTTCGACTTCGGTGAGTTGTTTCTTGGTAAACCACTTAATCCACAATTGGCATTTAAATAAATATATTAGTACCTAATTAATCTTTATTCTCTGTCGTGAAATTCCAGTTTCCTATCACTTCTACCTGCACCTGAGACTTCACAGGAACGGAATGAGCTCTCAACGCACCTGACAACGTACAGTTGGAAGGTGGCAACACAGGCAGTTTTTACTTTACTCTTCGATTGTTTAAACAGACAAATCCTCATCACACTAAATGGCGCTCCACTATCAAGCAGGATATTTACAGGTTCATTATTTATTAAAACTTGACCACTGCCTTTGCCATTTATTCTACGTCCACTCGAATTTTCTAGTACATCTTCTGGAATGTCCATTCCATCATTGTATCTTAGCATTCTTACGTCTAATGATGTTTCTGCTTCCTCTTTATGGCCAGCCACTTCCGGAATGCACAAAGAGGCTGGCTATAGTTTTTTGATTCATTTGTTCTGTCATTATTCCCTTCCTCTACAACAACCACTCGTACTTCATGGTTATGAGTCGCCTATTCACGGTCGTGATTACACGGCCTATTTTCAGTTTTATTTATCATTTGAGGTGGCATGTATTTCCCTGATGTCTCTATTACGTTTGCAGACGCTGTCCATGGAACGGCTGATTGGTTACCCCATTGGACGTGTCTCATGTTTTTATTCTCCGGTGGCATATTACGATCGTCACATTTTCGCTTACGTGTGTAATTGAATGAACCGCTGTCACTATTGTTCGGTCTCTGTTCATAATGCCTATTATTACGATTGTGCATAGCACCCTTATTATTATTTCCTTTACTCGGCTGATGATCATGTGAACTGGACCTTCTGTTTCCCGAATGATCGTCAGTACACCGATTATTATTATGATAATTTCGATTATTCGTATTACTGTTATCATATTGCGGTTTCCCGTTGCGATGTTTCTCCTTGCAACAATCACCGTGGTATACATTGTACGGATACGTTTTAGATGCATTATATATCTGATTTAGGAACTGCCTAGCGTCCTCTTGGATTACATCTAGCGAGTTTATTACTGACAGGAATTGATCTAAATCACCATCGGCTACTTTAATTAGTTTCTATCGCAGGTGAATTGGAATTTCCCTTCCAGAATTCTTATAAGCTCCTTATGGTTGATGGGTTCATCCCCATATCTGGTCTTATTTATGCACATTTTGTAAATCCTTTCGAAGTGTGCCCTATATCGGATTGTAAAATTGTGGATTGTAACTCTCGTTTCTACGTCTATTTTGTTTGGTCTTCGACCAGTATTTCACAATAAATAGTTTTTCAAACTCATAATACGACGTACAAGTCTCAGCTACCTCAGATGACCATAACGAGACTTCACCATTGGTTTTCGACACTATAAACTGAACTTTGTCCTGCTCATTCCAGGATTTAGGAAACACATTTTGAAAAATGTTTATGAACATCATAGAGTGAATACAATTTTTTTCTGTTGAAAACGTATGAAACTGCGTGACTTTAAATAAACTATTTTTTACCTTTGCCGATGAAGTTGCACTTTGACGGTCTAAATGTCGTTTCATGTAATCTGAATCTTCGGTACTGCTAACCGATTTCTTCTGACAGTCATTCCACCTCCTTTTCTTTATCTCTGGAGTGATATGTGAAGTTGATCGGACAATCTATCCAGCGATTGTAGTTCAGTTGACTAGCCTCCCGTACGCCATAATCGATTGTTGACTTCACATTGCCAAGCGGGAATTTCTGATATTACGCTTTTCCTTAATATTCTGAAACTCTGCTTTAAATTGTTCTATGATTTCGGTGTTTCCGCGTATCGATAATCCCCGCTTGATCGATTTACTAGCAGATTCTACAGCGCTATGTACTCGAGATCTTACCTCCTCTGATATGGGCTCTATCCACCCGGACATTTCTTCCTCAGTCTTTTTCCTCTGACCCATTAAATAATCGTCAGTATACTCTTGGCTTGTTAACTGTAGATCTATTACATTGATCGACAGGCCATCTATTCTTTACGTATCTCTTCCACATCCTTCTCTGAAGTATTTACCGATCCTTCTCTGAAGTATTTACCGATTCCTGTAAGGTATCATGTTTACTTCTCACTGAGTTCAAGTTCAGTCTCAGTTTCTCGAGTTTCCTAGCCAACCTTTCGTCTCTTTCCTTATTTTAACCTCTAACGATTTAATCGCCTGTTTGATTTCCTCTTTAAATTCTCTATCTTTTCGATCTCGTTCTTGATTAGCTTGTTACGTTTCCCATTTAAATTTTCGATGTTTTTGATCCCGTTGTTCCCTGTGTTTTCGTTCTTGAACCTCCCGTTGCCGATTAACTTTCAATATCTCCTCCTTAAATACTCCATCATCCTCCTTGAATTTAATTAAACAGTCAAACAAAACATCCATTCCCACTTCATTTGTAGGTTTACCCATTCTGCTAGGCCGTACAGTGGAACAATATTGGGTATCGACAATTCGACGTTGTTACTTTCAGTCTTTTCCGTAGCAAACAACCAGTCTAGTTCGGTCACATTTGATGATACTAACTCTTCTGCCCTATTGATTTGTTCAGGGAATACGTTTCCTATCCTATTATCATCCGTCTCTGTTCCGCCGTACTTAGCCGTATCTTCGTTCACATCCTCTACATAGATCTGAGCCTATAGGACTTCTTTGACATGGTCAAATACTGCAGTGTACTACCAATCACACTAACACAACTACGGCACTCAACAGGCAAATAGTGTATAGTCTACAATATCAATTCGACAAAGCGACAAGCTTGCCATAGTCATCTACCGACTGTTACACTGTATTTGATCGAAGCACGGTGAGCTATGACTCAAACTTTGAACATCGATTATTACAGCAACTTCGTCGTGTCAGTTATTTCGATACATACTTGGGGTTAGTGTCTTTAATAAGACCTGTATGTGTGCCTCCCTCAGGCACGACGCCTATCGCTTTCAGTTCGTTTTAGAACGAATACTTCCTGTCTGTCACTCAGTGCGTAGTTTCTCGAAGACAGCGAACATGTAACACGAGCAAGTATACACGAATGCTTATTTCGTTTGTATACAATCACTAAATAATACACGAAATCGCAAGTACTAAGTGTGTTTTGTTCACTTGTTACCCTCGAGCCCCAGGGTGCCGCGCCATTTGTGACGCCTCCCATTGCTGTCTCCTGTCACTTCCACGATCAGCGAATGTGTAATGTCCTTTTCCTATGCCCAGCCCGTATTCTTCACCTTGTCGAGATACGTGAAAGCGACGCGACACAATATTATGTCATTGCAGTCAATATTCGTTGATCAGTAAATTGAAATTCAAACATTACAATCAGCTAGCGGCACCGGGGATTCCGCCAAAGATTCTCATTAACAGTTACGAGGCGGCCGCTTCGTGTTTCAAAATGAACTAGTATCTTTCATTTTGAGTAGCACATGTACAACGCACTAAGCCCTTGAAAGGTCACAACGTTCATTTAATACAGCTTATTTGATACGGTTTACTATGAAGCATGTCCGTACTTGAGCCCAATAGTAAATGTCTATAATCGAAAGTCAAAGAAATTTACTTTTAACTAGCCCGGCTTCCCGTGAGGTTAGCTCTTTCACGCAGTGGCGCATGCAGTTAAGAGTCACGAATGTTCAGTACTACAACACTAAAGGCTCGGGTTCGGAAATCTCGAACACAAAGGCTCCCAGGCGCTAAGGACTCACAGACGATAGAGACTAACAGACGCGAAAGATGTTAACAGTACATGTGAGGGTTTTGTATAATAGTTATGAAACACTTTGAATGAAGCCCCTTGCTACTTTGCATATAATTCTCTGTTCCATTGACTCTTGTTATTCTTTCAATTAATTTTTCTGCTTTAAAATGAGAAATCGTGATGTTACATGAAATATTGGAATTGTTCATGGCCAGTTGGACTAAATTTTAGTTTCAAAAAATACCAGATATGTAACGAGGGTTTGCGCATTACAGGATTTTCATGACTTTGAAAGTATTATCACAGAAACAGGAATTATCAAAATAAACCTAAACGGCGTTAAGCTCTTATTATGTAATGCGTTACGGGAGACCGCGAGGCCTTATGGCAAAGTGCTCGGAAAATATCTCTGAGCAGTCGAATAAATTTAGTCGGTGTACTTCAGGTTCTTCATAATGGCAGACCGTCCGTAATTAAGCAACAGCATTGCTTCAGAAATGCTTGTACCAGGATTCTAGTTCTAATGCATATGTCTAGTACGGAGGGCTAAGTTCCCTGACATCTTAAATGAATAAAACGTGAATTTTTGAATCTGACGTGAAGTTCTAAATAGAAAGTAGAGATTAATATGTAATTTTCGGAAATCATTTGACTCTGTACCACACGTATGCTTACTATCGAAGGTACGACCATATAGGTATGAAGCGAAATTTGTGACGAGACTGATAATTTCTTAGTAGAGAGGACACGTCTTGTTATCTTGAAAGGCGATCAATGGGTGTCTTAGGCAAGTGTTCTGGGACCCTTGTTGCTTATGTTGTATACTAAATATCTCGCAGACGTCATTAATAGTTACTGTAGAATTTTCGCAAGTGATGCAGTTAACCATCATGATGTAGTTCCTAAAAAAAGATTCAGAAATATTTAGCAGATCTTGATAAGATATTGAAGTGGTGCAAAGTTTAGCAATTTACATTAAATATTTAGAAATTTTAAAACGAAAAGTCGTTGTATCCTATAGCTACAGTATCAACGTGTCAGAACTGGTTGTAACAATTCGTGAGGATATGGAAGTGAAAGACAAGTAGGCTCAGTCATAGGTAATGCTGTGACAGGCTTCGTCTCATCAGTAGAACTCTAAGGAGGTGCAATTAATCTACACAGGAGATTTATCATATAACACTCGGGTGACCCATCCTAGAATTCAACTCAAGTTTGTAGGACTTGTACCAAATAGAATCAGCAGGCTATATTGGACGTAAACAGGGAAGGGAATCACGAGTGGTGGCAGTTTTGTTCGATCCATGTGAGAGTGTCACGGAGCTGCTAAAGAAACTGAAGTGGCAGACTCTTGAAGATACACGCAAATTATTCCGAGAATGTCTGCTTATAAAGGTTCAAGAAAAAGCCGTAACTGACGGGCCTTGGAATACGTTACAACGTCGTACGGATTGTTCCCGTAGGGACCACAAGGACAACATTACGAAAAGTACAGGGAGAATAGAGGTTTGAAACAACCATCCTTCCGCGCTGCATATGTGAATGGAAAACAACTGGTACAATGGGAAGTACCCTCTGCCACGCACTTCACAGTGGTCTGCAGAATATAGATGTTGACGCAGGTAACATCCCACCTTCGTGAAGGTATTGCAAGGCCACACAATTCGATATATGGCAGAGAATATCAAATTAATTGCACGTTTCGTCAAAAACAACAGATGTAATATTTCTGCTACAAGGTTCATTGTGATCTTCCCTTTATAAAGCAAAAACATTTAGTGAAGTTATGAAATGTTTGGAAAGTACCAGCGGATGTGCAGATCAATTTTTCAACATTGATGTAACTACTTTGGATGGAAATACGTTACACTTGCCTCAAAACATCTTCTAAACAGTTGGCCATCATTCAGAGACACTAGAGGTTAACTTTTAATGAAAAAGTGCAAAGGAAGAAATGTACCATTACAACAGCAAAGAGTCCAAATGAAATTAAAGATAAATTTCACCTATACTCAGAGCGCTGATAGAAGCGCAGGAGACGGCGAAATAAAGAAAAGCGGGAGAGGGAAAAAAGTGCTGCGCCGAAGTTTTAATTCTGTAAACGAAGTTGGCCGCCGGCAGCTGCGTCGCGCCTCCCTGAGGAAATGTTTGCGCCCAACTTGGCCGTTGCGCCCCTAATCCTGACCCCTGGCGGCACGCGCAGCAAGCTGCTCTGAATACTTGCCGCCGCCGCCGCCGCCGCCGCCGCCGCGGCCGCCCCCAGGCTGCACCCTCTAGTCCGCCTTCTGCCTTACGGAAGCCAACACGGCCGCAGAATCCCGAGCTGACGGCGGCACGCTTACAACTAATCGAGGCTGACGCTGCTCACGTAGTATTGTTTGTCTCGAAAGTGTTACAAAACACGACGGTAAGTTATTGTATTAGCCCACTTAGCTACATACTCACGACGATGCTGCAGTAACTGACTAATGTGATGGAATGCAAACGTTTTCGGTCATGGAAATTCTAAGAAACGACAGGGGAAATTCGTAAACTTCCAACTATCATTTCTAAAACTAAAATTTTTTAATTAATTTTACGCTGAAGAGGCAAAGAAACTGGTACACGTGCCTAATATCGTGTAGGACCCCCGCCAGCATGCAGAAGTGCCGCAACACGACGTGGCATGGTCTCGACTGTCTGAAGTAGTGCTGGACGCAACTGACACCAAGAATCTTGAAGGGCTCTCCATAAATCCGTAAGAGTACGAGAGGGTGAAGATCTCTTCTGAACAGCACGTTGCAAGACATCTCAGATAAGCTCAATAATGTTCATGTGTCGAGAGTTTGGTGGGCAGCGGAAGTGTTTAAACTCGGAAGAGTGTTCCTGGAGCCACTCTGTAGCAATTCTGGACGTTTGGGATGTCGCATTGTCCTGCTGAAATTGCTGAAGTCCGTAGGAACGGACATGAATGGATGCAGGTGACCAGACAGGTTGCTTACATACATGTCACCTGTCAGAGTCGTATCTAGGCTCTAAATGCATGCGCCCCACACCATTACAGAGCCTCCACAAGCTCTAAGAGTCTCCTGCTGACATGCAGGGTCCCTGGATTCATGAGTTTGTCTCCATACCCGTAAACAGTTTCAAACAGTACTTGTCGGACCAGGCAACATGTTTCCCGTCATCAACAGTCCAATGTCGCTGTTGACGGCCCAAGCGAGGCGTAAAGCTTAGTGTCGTGCAGTCATCAAGGGTAAACAAGCGGGCCTTCGGCTCCGAAAGCCCATATCGATGATGTTACATTGAATTATTCGCACTCTGACACTTGTTGATGGGCCAGCATTGAAATCTGCAGCAATCTGCGGAAGGGTTGCACTTCTGTCACGTTGAACGATTCTCTTCGGTCGTCGTTGGTCCCATACTTGCAGGATCGGAGATTTGAAGTTTTATCGGATTTCTAATGTTCACCGTACACTTGCAAAATGGTCGTGCGGGAAAATCCGCACTTCATCGCTACCTCGAAGATGATGTGTCCCATCGCCCGTGCGGCGCCTATAACACCAAGTTCAAACTCACTTAAATATTGACAACCTGCCATTGTAGCAGCAGTAACCTATGTAACAACCGCGCCACACACTTGTTGTCTTACATGCAGGGTCCATGGAGTCATGAAGTTCCCTTCATACCTGTCCATCTGCTCGACATAATTTGAAACGATTCTCGTCCGACCAGGCAACATATCTCTGTGTTTGAATACGCATGCCTATTCCAGTTTCTTTCGCGCTTCAATGTGTTTGACACTTTGAGGTGTCAGTATTCTGCCGGTTATCAGTGTCTTCCACGTAAAATTTTTCGAGAACGTGACTCGTTGCCTTTATCGGATACTATCTGCGACTGCTAGCCTAGTCGAACGGGTCCGTTATTTATATCTGATCCCTGCTCCCTTCACGGTCGATTCTAGGCACTCCGAATGCAGTCCATTCCACTAGAATTGTCCTGAGACGTTACCGTTTCGGTCTGGCAACATGGCAGAAGTTGGTGTTCCATTTTCGAGACGAGGCGCCTGACAGCGATGTGGCGTTAAGATCTACATCTACATCTACATCTATACTCTGCAAACCACGATAAGGTGCAGAGCAGAGGGTGCGTCGCAGTGCACCAGTTATTAGGATTTATTCCTGTTCCGTCCTGTAGATGGTTGTAGTATATTCCTAGAGTCATTTTCTAAAGCCGGTTCTTGAAACTTTGTTAAAAGAAATTCTCGAGATATTTTACGTCTATCTTAAAGGGTCTTCCAGTTCAGTCCCTTCAGTATCTCTTTGACACTCTCCCACGGATTAAACCAACGTGTGATCACTCGTGCTGCCATTCTCCTCATACGTTCAATATCCCCTGTTAGTCCTATCTGGTACGGGTCTCAGGCACCAATCGCACGAGTGATTTGTTAGCAATCTCCTTTGTAGGCTGATTGCAGCCCCCCTCCCCCCCCCCCCCCCCAGTATTCTACCGATAAACCAAAGTCTTTACCCACAACTGAGCCTATGTGATCATTCCATTTCATATCCCTACAAAGTGTTACACCCAGGTATTTGTATGAGTTGGCCGATTCCAAAAGTGACTAATTGATATTATAGTCGTAGGATACTACGTTTTTTTCGTTTACTGAAGTGCAATTCGGAAAGAAAACTTACTGAAAAAGATGGCCAGAACTTGACTGAAATGGTCCAACGAGGACGTAAAGCAGAAGAAGAAGAAACACTATATCAACGAAAGTCACTATGGATCGTTACAGAGTTTATCAATAATTTTTACTCTGAGAACAATCAGCGCACTGGCAGACGAATTGTGAGGGAAGTGCATGATAGCAGTGCGGCGTCGGCTCATTGTGTGTGGGAGTTGGCAGACAGCAAACATTTCTGAGGGGCGGTGTGGATTCGTCAGGCGGTGCGTGTTTTCCGTGTGTCTGGCGTTACCGGTAGAAGCAGAATATTGAGCTGCCTCCGAGTTTTACCGAAATCTCGTCAAGCCTAGCATTGTTGT
Organism: Schistocerca piceifrons; assembly: GCF_021461385.2. NCBI lineage: Eukaryota > Metazoa > Arthropoda > Insecta > Orthoptera > Acrididae > Schistocerca > Schistocerca piceifrons. The sequence continues at coordinate 377,915,519 of NC_060139.1, forward strand.
CTCTATTTTAAAGTCTAGGAGTACAGTCCCGCACTTGAACATTCTCCTTCATATTATGCTGCGAGGTTTCTCTGGGTCTCTCCATACATTTGATAGTTCATCTCACGTTCTTCGCAGCAATCGAATTATTTTAATACAAATTTCTTTCTTGTAACTTAATGCCATTACTCTTCCCAATGTAAAAGCCACACGCACTCTTCCAGAAAATTTTCACAAAGTGCTTAGTTATGACTACTTTACTCTCTCCCATTTTAAGGTAACGAGATGGCAACAATTTGCAAGTAATCTGCCGACTAGGTCCGTTATTTCAGTAGACAAACCTCCAACAACTATGAGGTGTCTTTTTTCCTCGAAGAAACCGTTAGAGGATAAACTTGTTTCATCCCCTCCTCACCTCCCCCTCCCTCAATATACGAGAGCGAACAGACATTAAGTGAACACATGAAACTTGCAAGGAGACTACGGCGCTCAATAGTGAATCCTAAATTACGAATATTAGCACAGTGACCGACTTGAAATAAAATTAAGTTACACAAACAAAAGGACTCTTATTGACGGGAATGCCGTATTTTGTAAATATTTCATCATCAATCAATATTTGCAATAAGGTAATGTGAGGTGACTCTAGGTGGGGAATCTGCCCGTGCAACATCGTGCAGTTGAGAGGTAGGTTTGCTTTTTCCGACTAAAGCCGCGGGAAAAGTACTCTCCATTGGCTGCAGTCTAATAGAAGGAGGGCGTGTCCCTGCCGGCTGGGTGTAAGTTCCATGGTAGTGCGGTACCAGACATGAATGAGTCTCCAGAAGCAGCTGTATGGGTATTTTGTTAGTATTTCAAAGATTTCATTTCTTCAGTACTTAGTAATGAATGTATTTTTACGAAATGACTACGAATTTGTAGTGTGCGTGATGTACGAAAGCCTCATCATAACTTGTAGGTTCCACCAGTTCATAAGATGTCATTAGAAAATTTGAGTTACTGCTCTGACGTAGACATGAAGACCAGCAGTACCTCCTTTTCTAAATACTAAGGCCTACTTGTGACCCTGTTGTTCAGTATTTAACTTATTTTCATGGTATTTCAGAGTTACTAGTTGTCTAGCAAAAAGACCTGATTCAAACCGTAGTACCAAGCTGTGGAAAGCTGTGGAAAAGCAGTTGAGTGCTAACGTGCTAAAGTAGCTCATAATGAGAAGGACGATGAAGAACCTGCCACTAAGAAAATCCATGCAACCGCGCTTCATACCTGCAAAGTCCCGCATCTGCTACACGCGTGTTGATTCAGCTCTGTCTTCGAGAGGCTTTGGTTGTTGTGCGTCTGAGTGTCTCCAGCTACCCTAAACGAAGGCTAGGTGCGTAATCTTCCTTCCTGCCTCACACAGCAGCTTAGAGGTCCACTTGTGATGAAATTTCTCGTATGGCTACAGACACAGGCCCCAAACAGCTCACACCTCCGCAGACGTGTGAGGACCCTGGTGACTGCACCCAAGGGTCTGAACAGACAGGCGTGCTGTCTGTCTCATTCGATAATAGGGGTTGGCTGGACGTGTCTGGCCGATGGATTACAGCACGGAGATGAGGAACAAGAATGTACCAGCAGAATTTGTTTCCTCCTACTATGCAGCACCTTAATACTGAGAACTTATACAGAAATCCTTTAGTAGCCAAACTTTTTTTAGCAGTAAGGCAGCCAGCCATCAACAGAACATTCGTGTAAATACTTCGCCTGCGGGTAGCAGAGTGAAATTCTGACTGACTACCATATATGACGTCCCCATATAAGGACGAACAACGTGACTGTAGATCAGCTTCTAAAAGTCTGTTCATTAGGAGATGTGAGTTACTAGTTTTTAGGAATAGTACATTATGCATGGAGAGAACTAAGGCAGACGGGGTGGTGTTAATTTATTTCTGACTAGTGATTTACGAAAGAATTGAGCATTGTCGTTTATTTGATAACAACGTTCCTTGTTTGACGTAGACTGCTGTGCATAATTTAAGGACGAAAGTAATTTTAGCATGAAGTATCACTGCTAAGTAACATAGCTCGATAATGTGCCAACCTTATGTAGAAAGCACTAGTATCGTGTAACAAAGAACGTTTTGAATGAAATATGCAATGAGGCAAACAGAAATGACTTTTATTCAAAGATAATAGTTACACTGAAATCACCGTGGTTTATGATAATCTCACAAACATCGCAAAAGGTGGGACGTGGCTCGTAATAGTATATGTGATCATCACGGTCGGCAGTGTCTGATCTGCAACGTGCTATCATGATGGCCACAAGGTTGGTAATGAGTTCTTCTGCTGGGACTTTCTATTGCTCCACCAGCGCTGTTGACAACTGCTGGATGCTCATTGGTGCATCTCGACGTGCTGCAATCAGTCTCCCCAAAGCATCCCACAAATCCTTGATGGGACTGAACTCGGGAGAACGGGTAGGCCAGTTCATTTGCAGATTATTCTATCGTTCCAAGAGCTCCTACGCTTGCGCAGTTCGACGTGGTCACGCAGTGTCATCTATACAAGCCAAGTATCTCTGAGATGACGATCATCGGCAAGTGAGAGACCTGGTAGTTAAGGAAGGCAGGATTCCGTTACGATTGTGGACGGGGCCGTAGTCGCTTACTACTGCTTGGCTTTTCTTTTAATCACACACAATTTGTTTGAAATCAACAACAAATTAAAATAATGGCAATAATTTAAGAATTGTCTCACGGCTGAAGGCCTTAATGGGAATAAATTAGGAATTGTTTAAACTTGTTGTAACTTACAATTACAGTTACTAAAATATAAAAGACAAATCACCAAAGATCTTAAAGCTCACTACTGAAATAGAATTACCAAATTAGGATTTTTAAACAAGTAACCATGCTCACAGCTGAAGGCCTTAAACGCCAAGAATGGTAATTGTTAAAAAAATTTAACAATATACAATAAAACAGCAAATATAATAACAAAGGTTAATTCAAAAGGACAAGCAACTGATCACCAAACAGGCGAGCCAAAGGATGGTAACTTGGTAATACAATAATAAAATAATAACACCATAAAAAATACAAGGGCTAGTCACAGACGGTGCTCGAGGAATCGGGCTCTGAGTAGGTCAGGCCAAAACGCTTTCGCGAGCGATGAGAAAGGCAGCCAAGAGTTACATTCACACCACAAGATGGTACCTCAGACTAGTGGCAGTCTAACTAGTGACTAATGATAATCTTGATGAGACTACCTGATGTCCAATAAACCAAATGTAAAGATGTAAGAATACGCCAAAGCCGGAACCGGCGGTCTGGACTCCACTCGCAGAATACTGTGCTTAGAGTGCCCAGAACAAGAAAGGAATCAGTACCACCAAGGTAGAAGAATCCCCAACCAACCTACAATGAAGAAAGCGGTCAAACGTACACGCCTCACCGAACAGCAGCGGCAAGGTTAGGAAACGTTGATTGTGGTTACATACACTAACCCCCAGGGGAGGTAACGTTGGCGTTAGCGGCCACCAGGCAGGAAAATAACGCTGGTTAAACCTAACAATTGTAACAAGCTGAAGGTAGTAAATAGTAATTAGAAGCCCAGGAAAGCTAATCAGATCTGCCTACCCCAAGCACTCCACTCGCTGCTCTTTGCCTCAGCGACACTACGAGCAGCAACACGTACCCAAGTCTCTGGAGAATCACGAGATTTCATACTGGTGGAGGTTTGTCTACTCGAATTGAAATGCACGCAACTTAAAACTTGCAGGATCCGGTTTCGGCGAGGTCGTGCACCCTCGTGACCACAGCCCTTCTATCTGGCAGTCCATGCGTGCCCGCAGCGGTCCCAGTGAGTTCTCGCTCTTTGCGGACCTTGCTCCTCCTGCCCCCAAGCGAACTGCTCACTCACACGACGTGACCCCAAAGATAGGGCCACAGTTACTACACGTCAATAACGCCACTGCAGCCACTAGCAGACAGGCAACGCTTGCGAAACCAAGTGGTGCCATTCAACAGAAGAAGACAAACAACCGCCACCATGTCAACTAAACGACACAGTCTGGCATCGAACAGAGGACGGAAACCTACAACAGCACCAACGCGAGCCGGAGCACAGCTCAGTAAGGAGCGTCAACGAATTGAATGAATTGGATGTCAGCACACCCACGCAGCATTGTGCTTCTCCACACCTAAACATGTAGACCAACAAAACTATCATGTTGGACAGTGCTCAAGTCTGCATTACATATCCTCTTAGTGTGAGACGTGGGAATACGTAACATTAGAAGGAACATGTCGGACAAGGTCGTTTTGGTTGTCCGGGTGCAATATTGTGTGGAAGCATGACGTTGCATGGGGTGACTAACCTCCCAATCTTTGATCACTGCACACTCATCGGTCAACACTTAATTTCTTCCCCATGTGTGTCTTTTCAGGGATGCACTCGGCCTTGATTTCATTCTTACCGGTGACAATGCGTTACAGCATCGAACGTCGCAAATGGATGTGCTGTCAGAATGACAGGGTAGTCAGTGAATGGACTGACCTGCCCGTTTCCCCGGGATAAATCCCGCAGAGGACTTCTGGAATACGTTGGCAGTCGTATTGTAGCTCGTCCACATGCACCAACGAACATCCACCAGTTGTGAACTGCGTTGGTGTGGAGGAATGGAACGTCCTATCACATGAACTCCTTACCACCTTGTGGTCAGCATGGGAGCAACTTTCAGAGGACGCACTGCAATCTGTGGTGATCACACCATTTTAAAATCCAGGTTCCGCCTATTGTAATGTCCAGCGGACCATCATGAATCACTGTGAATTCAGTGTAGTTATTATCTTTGATTAAAAGTATCACTCCTGTTCATGACACTGCGTACTTCTTTCCGTTATTATTTGCACTGTACTGTTGCAGTTCTTTCTATGTATAGTCCAAATTTCATCGCTATGTACGAGGGGGAGCTGGAAAATAAGTTTCCACTGTCGACTGTGGGCAGATCGCATCCATGGAGTGGAAACATCCGTCATCACCTGTCCGAAAGAACTTCAAAAGCACTCCGTCTGCAGGTAAAGTGCTACTCACCATTTTCTGGGACGTCAAAGGAGTTTTGCTGCTGGACTTTCTGGAGGATGCAACCATCAGTGTTGCGCGGTACTGTGCCACTCTGTCGAAATTGAAAGAGGTGATTCGGAAAAAGCGGCCTGGCCTCCTCAGATCTGGCGTTCTGCTGTTGGATGATAATGCGAGACCACACACGGCGACGGCAACGCGAAACCATATTGCAACTCTTGCTTGGGAGCGCCTACACGATCCGTCTTACAGTCTGGATCTCGCACCAAGTGACTTCCATCTGTCTCCTGCTTTGAAGAAGACTCTCGGCGGAAGGCGCTTTGGCAGCAATGCTGACGTCAAGCAAGCCGTTCAATGCTCCTTCCGTATGCAAAGCCCCGATTTTTTCCTGGAAGGCTTTTTGAAGCTTATAAAGCGCTGTAACAAAAGTCTTAATGTACTTGGAAATTATGTAGAAAAATAAAGATATATCTTATCTTTAATGTCTCATTCTCTTTTTTCCTTTCAGACACAACTCTGATCACAGTCGACAGGGGAAACTTATTTTCCAACTCCCCCATCTATTTCTTGGCAGTGATACATCATCCAAATGTTCCTTTTGTCTTAAGTCTTTCATACCAATGTGAATTAACTCTCCCCTGTTTGGCTACATCTTAATATATATTGCTACTGTGACGTAAAAAATGGTTTTGAAAACTCGACTTAGCAGCATATTCTTGTGGATGCTCCGTAAGATCGTCCTGTAACAGCGCAACAAAGCCAGAGCGCTCACACGTCGACCACAAAGGAGGTAATTGCTGTGAATGGAGCATAGTGTTATTGTGTGAACGCGCGCTGTGGAAGCCGATATGTTGCTGCTGCTGCTGTAATTAATTACGAGTAGTACCATGGTTTAAGAGCTTTGTCTGTTGCTGAGCTGATACGCTGCGGGAACGCCTGACTGTTGGTGTACATCATGATACTGGCGCACTATATTCCTGATAACACAGATTACACGTAATCAAATCGTTATGTTTCTGTTTAGGGAAAGTTGTGGCTTCAGATATAGTTAGTTTGCTCCGCTAGTTAGCTTATCTACACTAAGTGACCAAAAGATGTATGGCTCCGTGACACGAATCTGTCGTCGGCTGTCGAAGCCTATGTGGCAGGTCTGTCTCCGCACTCTATTGGCTGAAATGAAACCCTGTCCGCTCACATTCAAATCTATGGCCATCTGAGTTGTAGCAGCCTGTCGATCGACCTATATTGGCTAGCAGAGGCGGCGTGACATTCGCTCGTTGAACACATGCTGTCGTTCCGTATCGGAGCTTGTATACATGGATTCAGCCTATCAACTCTAGACACCAGTAACCTGGTAATGCCGATGTTTGATCTCCAGTATATGACTGGGGTATAGCTGATCAGGAACTTACTTGACTCTGGATAGCGCGAACTTTACAGGGCTAACAGACACTGTGAAATGTGCCTCCTGTAGGGTTTTTGTCTGCTTCCTTGAAATCGACGTAAATAGTTAACTGCTCATAAGAAAATGGAACTGAAATTCTAATCGTTTGAAAGTTGGCCAAAATGCTCCATTGGAGTCACGTGATGCCTGTGATGTCACTGGCTAGCAGGACGCTCCTACCGTCGTAAAGCTCATTCAGAGTGGTATCTTGTTTTGGAAAATGGGTTACAAATGGTGTGTAATACCACATTATACAAATACATCCACAAAACCACATTATACAAACACATCCACAAAACCACCCGAAAAATTGTTTTTGAGTGTTTCAAGGTATGGGAAAACGTATAAAATGTGGTCGTAATTCAATTTTAGTGATCCAGATGAGATAATGGCCACTATGTGTGTTTATTTCTGTGACAATCATTTTGATGCAAGTAAACGCTCCGTCTGAACCAGTTGTCACTTGTAGCGTCGTACGTAGGGTGCTTCAATTAGAAAGTTTACAGAATCGATACTAGTCTTAGCATCGTTATTTTTTTCATTTCTGTTATCTTCGCTTAACACTACTGTCTTCTTAAGATTACTCTATTCGTAATAGGGTTACGTAATACCTTAAAATTCTGTATGTATTACATTTTAACATCTATCTCCATTTATTAACTTCATTTTACACCTGATCAGTTTGAGTTTAATTACAAGGATGGTGTTAAGAGAACTATAATTAATGCCTGATATAGCTCTTATTCTGAAGATACTGAGAAACTTTTCAACAATTTCCAACCATCTTATTATATCCAAACAAGTCGTTGAAAATAAATAATTTACCACTGCCAGCTGTCCCTATTGACGTGATTCTGAGAAACAGAAAAATTAGCCACTGCTTGGAAACTACGATGAAATGTAAGAAGACGATGGTATTACGATATATTGGATGTTGGTCCTGCTTAAGAACTTTTAAATCATAGATTTCAGCTGCAGTTGAGTATGCAGCACAACAAGAGATACTTCAAGCTTCTTCTGCGTCGACTGGTTATTTCATAGACAGAAATTTCGGCTGATTTAAATTAATGACCTGGAGGAACAGAAAATCTGTAATGTGCAAAGCTGTTGAAGACAAACATGATGATGCTCTGCAGTTCCCCATGAGCATTATTACGTGGTATGAAAATCTGAAAATTGAGAAAAGAAGTACTTGGAAAACAGTAGCCCACAGCAGTTAAAAATCGGAATTATCTTCAGGATGATGTGTCAAGATTTTCCATCCCAATCGCCATGCAATGCAGCTCTCACGTTCGTTACTTCCGGATCATAAAAATTGGTTATCAAAACCGGAAAGACAATAAACGCATCGGGTTGCGGAAGGTGCTCACTATCAGCCGCATAAAAATCGTTTCAATTTTTAGCTAAAAATTGTAAATGCGTTTTTTATCACTAAATGACTTAACTGTTTGCAGCAAAAATATGGAAAAATACAAATAACTTCGGCCAACACATCTGTAACACTTTTTTAATTTCCTGTTACTCCTAGCCAGTGGCGATCACTTGATCTAATCATGAAATTTAGAGTTTCTTATGCTTTAACAAAATAAAAATAACAGATATTTTGTGAGAATGTTGAACGAAAATGCTATTTGAATTTTATGGTCATCAGAATAACAACAATCCGAACCACATTTTCAATAGAGGAAAACAGCCTATTTTAGATATAGTTGTAAATGTATAATTTTGGACGGAACTTTCTAGGACGCCAAGTGCCCAATCGACAGCACCACCAGTGTAACGCGTTTTCTAAGTCTTTTTGGCGCTGGTTAGTGTTCAGGATCTCGCTGTGTACCTGCAATTGGAAACAGACGATCCACTGTCTTGGAAAGTGAGCTGATAAGGGGAATAGGCCTATATAACTTACAGTCTACGGAACCCCTAATTTGGCATTTATCCCTATCAATCTGGAAGTTTTTCAGAGCTCCACAACCCTTTGCCAATTAAGAAAATAGTTTAAAAATCCATTAAGAAACTGGATAATGTGTGATTCTATTAAATGCTGTATTTCACAGTGTGTGCCAGCTGGACTGGGAAAATACCGTCGATTAACGATTGCTAAGGTCTGCAGAACCTTCACTTCTATGGAGACAAAGTTGCTTCCACTGGAACTGTACGTCTCTTTCACGCCCTTTCTTAGTCTCCAGTGCAGTCGCTCGTCCATGGCGTGAATGTCATCGTGGAGGAGTTTTCCAAGCAGGAATACTGACGTTAAACTCTTTCCCTATGTTGTAGTACCATTTTTCTACCTAGACACTAATAACACAAGTGTTACTGGATCAGATCCAACAAAAGCCTGGATGCTCTTCCCCAACAATCCTCACTGACCTTAGATATAATTTCCAACGGGTTTATAGCACATGGAACGGCTCAGCACTGAATGCTAACTTCGTGTCCCGATTTTTCAATTCTCTCGTCTCATAAGTAGGCGCACAATTCTGATATGGGCATCTGATTATTCTGCCTTTATGGTTTTGCTTAAAAGATCCATCTACCACTACATCCGGTATTATTGTGGGCATGGTGGAGAAAAGGTCTCATGTTACACAAACTGTAGGACTTCTAGTAAACTATGTGATCTTATAGCCAACGGCCTCGCCGCAGTGGTAACAACGTTGCTGTCAGATCACCGAAGTTAAGCGTTACGGGTTGAGCTATCACTTGCATTGGTGACTATCCGCTCTGCCGAGCGCTGTTGGCAAGCATGGTGAACTCAACCCTTGTGAGGAAAACTGAGGAGCTACTTGATCGAGAATTAGCGGCTCCGGTCTCGTAAACCGACATACGGTGAGAGAGAGGTGTGCTGACCACATTCCCCTCTACATCCGCATCCAGTGACGCCTGTGGGCTGAGGATGACTCGGCGGCCGGATGGTACGTTTGGGCCTTCGTGGCCTATTCGGGCGAAGCGTAGTTTTTAGTATGCTTTTGTAGCCTCTACTGCCATCGACGAGTTCGGAAAGATGGAAAATAATTCTGCTTCAACTTGTTTAAATTTTCTCTCTTCATTTTTAATTTGCGCTCTATAAGTTTCCTCCCATCGAGAGCTTGTCTAGGAGATGGGATTTCTATGGAAATGAAGTTTCTAATTCTGGACATGAGTGAATCAAGCAACGTAACTGCAGTACAAAATCTGACATGTTCAGTAACTGGAATGTGTGTTCGAGTGACTATAAGTTTTTCCTCTTCTTCTCACTTACAGTCCTGTGTCTGCGGAACAAACTATTTAGTAACCTGTATCTGATCAAATCCATGATGCATTGGAAAAGAAATTTTTTTCCTGTTAACAATGTTGTAGGTTCTCTCGTGATATCTGTCACCAGAATTCTTCTTTTCGAACGTTGAACCAATGTTTTTGTCACTTGTCAACTCACTTCCAAATTTCCTCACTCATTATTTCCTCTCATCTCCATGGTTTCTTCTTTAATTATTTCTTATGAATAATTTTCCTTACCATTATACGCGCTAATAATATCTTCCCCAAACTTGTTTCGTTCGATGTTACTGCCATGCACAGTAGCGAATCCTAGTGGTGAAGTGGTCATTGATGTCATGGAAGAACGGCTTACTTAATCCATTTATGTTATTACACATATCGCTTTCAAACTTTTTGAATCAACATTCACAGACTAAAGTTGCATGAGCACTATCGCTACTAAAAATGGGAAGGAATGGAAGAAAATTGTAGGCAATGTTTGCAACAAGATAAGTTATTTCCCTCCCCACTTACACACTCGTGAAAGTTCTGGAATCAGTTACCTGACACACGCTTCCAGAATTTTCGGAGGAATACATTTCTAATGATGTGTTGCCATGATATACTATTTCTGGGAAGTTATACCACAGTGACGTACTCAATACTGATGGAAACAAAGCTGGCTAAAAGTAGTTTTCCTAATTATTTAAGTAACTATTGTAAATATTTTCATGAAAGGTGCAGTATATTTTCGGTTTTAGACAACGCACAGAAAAAAAAAATATTTAACTAATGAAGTAAACATTCATATCAATTTCTAGCTACAGGCTTTTGCATGGCGCAGTGCGTAATCTTTAACCTATTTTAGGATGTATAAGTAAGAATAATGCAGTTTTCTTTATTTCAGGTATCTCAAATTTGTCTTTGCAACAATGATTGAACTGAAATTACTTGAATTATTATTCAGCAAGTAAGGCCACGGAGGCAACACAAATGGAATATTTAGCTGATGTATTGCTCGCACTTCGGTTACTGCCTTTTCAAGACCGAATGTCGAGTCGGTTTCAAGGCACGAAAACTGAATGACAGAAGGATTCAATCAAGAAATGGATGGCCCTAGTAGTTGGAACAACTTAGCGGTTTCGAAGGCATAAATAAATGACTTAATTTGGTAACAAACATCTGTTCATAGTACTGGTACAGATAGAAGTAGTACTTAAGCGTATTCTCACATAATCTATAATCATTCAGGTTCCACTAACACATTTTCGAGAATGTGGATAGCGCAGGAGAGGGGGCAGAGCGAGTCAGACGGGATAGGTAAGTAGCGGTGTTTGTGCTGATGGAAGATGGCACAGTAACTGTGGAGACGGAGATGCGCAATGAAAGCATAGAAGCTTACATATAAAACAAAAATGAAAAACAATTTTGCAGGGAGTGTAAGCATTACTAATCCGCTGCCTCTCGCAAAAGAGGTGCAATGACATATTGTACTTTGAAGATCATCCGAAATCACGAGCAAACTGTTAACTCACTGCACCGTCTCCTGGAAAGCCTCCTAAAAACAGTAGTAAAATGATACGATAACCGCAAGTGAACTGTGTCAATAACGAACAAAACTATACGTGATTATGTGAGTAGCTCAGATGCAAAATATACTAACTGCATGATAAGCGAAAGTGAGATAATCGCGAAGAACTTGTATTATCCTAACTGCTAAAGTAGGCTACATGTCTTTTCTAAAAATATGAAATAAAATAATTAATTAAACATTATTAATAGCTGAAATCTGCAATTATATATTATACGTCAAGAACTTAAGTGAAATATTGACTTAGCGGTTTTTGCACCCGATTTATGCAATTAGCGGGCTTGTAAATGTATCGATCCAAGTAGAAAACAAACATTCGCTTGCAAAACCGGCTGTTCGGTGATATGTTAGGAGTGAAATAAAGGTGGAATCAAATTATTGCGAATATAAACAGAATAAGTTTTTTTTTCAAAGAGAAGTCTGAAAATTATACAAAAATGGCTTACAAAAATACGAAGGTGACATTATTTTACCAGGAAAAACTGACTTACCTAACGTCAAAAAGGAACAGATACGAAAGTTTAACATTAGCTTTTTTTAAAAAAAATACGCCTTTACGTTTTTGAGATCACAATTTATTGTAGAAAATAAAATAAGCTTCAAATTGCATATTGGCATAACATCGACAAAATTTTAGAAAATAATAAAATTGGCGGGAAGTTGTATCTTAGTTAAAACAGCGACAAAATATTCTAGAAAATGAAATTAGCTGAAAATTGCTTTTAAGTACGTCGACTTCAACACTATCCATCAACTCAAAATCGCTTCCGGCATCTTCAAATGGTTAGCAGCTACGGGAGCGACTCCAAAAACTGTTTGACGTTTCCAAGCTTGGCTGCTGAAAGTTTTATACCAGCTGTGATTGGTATCAGCCGTTCCCTTTGCTCTTCATACGCGTGTGAGTGAGGCAAAATGCCAGGTCTACCAGCCAATGTTGTTGTGGACTTCAGTCCAGAGACTGGTTTGATGCAGCTCCCCATGCTACTCTATCCTGTGCAAGCTTCTTCATTTCCCAGTACTTACTGCAACCTACATCCTTCTGAATCTGTTTAGTGTATTCATCTCTTGGTCTCCCTCTACGATTTTTACCCTCCACGCTGCCCTCCAACACTAAATTGGTGATCCCTCGATGTCTCAGAACATGTCCTACCAACTGATCCCTTCTTCTAGTCAAGTTGTGCCACAAGCTCCTCTTCTCCCCAATTCTATTCAATACCTCCTCATTAGTTATGTGATCTACCCATCAATCTTCAGCATTCTTCTGTAGCACCACATTTCGAAAGCTTCTATTCTCTTCTTGTCCAAACTATTTATCGTCCACGTTTCACTTCCATACATGGCTACACTCCAAACAAATACTTTCAGAAATGACTTCCTGATATTTAAATCTATACTCGATGTTAACAAATTTTTCTTCTTCAGAAACGCTTTCCTTGCCATTGCCAATCTACGTTTTATATCATCTCTACTTCGACCATCATCAGTTATTTTGCTCCCCAAATAGCAAAACTCCTTTACTACTTTAAGTGTCTCATTTCCTAATCCCCTCAGCATCACCCGAGTTAATTAGACTACATTCCATTATCCTCGCTTTTCTTTTGTTAATAATCATCTTATACCCTCCCTTGAGGACACTACCCGTTACGTTCAGCTGCTCTTTCAAGTCCTTTGTTGTCTCTGACAGAATTACAATGTCATCGGCGAACCTCAAAGTTTTTTTTTCTTCTCCATGGATTTTAATACCTACTCCGAACTTTTCTTTTGTGTCCTTTATTGCTTGCTCTATATACCTATGTAGTCTCAAAATAGGTTATACGTTAAATCAAGATTAAACTAAATTATAAAACAAATGTAAAGAAATTTTGGTATTTACTGAGTCAAACTGATAACCTTCTAAAGTAGGGGTTTCTAACTGTACGTCACGGTTCCCAGGGACGTCACGGCCTTACACTAGGGAAATAGCGCTGGTTTCGTAAAGATTGTAATTTGCTTTTCTTGCTTTCTGAATAGGGTTGGTTTTATCAAATGCAGATCGTTCTCAATAGGTGTATGCTGTGTGTGATTTGTGTTTCTCTATCAACAAGGAGAAATTTTTTATTATAAGTACAAAACGCGGTTCTAAAGACATGAATAGACGAAAATTCAGGAAATACGACAACAGCTACCCGCTTCTTGGCCTTACATGTACTGTTGTTGGAAAGGAAGAATAACTACTGTGCGTCGTTCGTTTGAATGTCGTGACACTGCAAGCATGCTTCCTAGTCAAGCGAAACGACATTTAGTGTTAAATCATGGAGTTTGGGAAACAAACCCCTAGGACATCATCCCCACAAGTTAAAAGAAATGACACATCAAAATCAGTTTCATTAAACAGGCTACGATTCTTACGAAAGCTTCCTTTCATCTTAAAAAGTGGCCTAACACGTAGAACAACGTAAGAACGGCACCATAGCGGAAAATATAATTTCACCATCTGCTCTGGACATAGTATTTGTTATGATAGGTGATCCAGCTGTCAAGCAATGATAAGTGTGCCATTGCCAGACTACAATATCAATGATTGCGTACTACTTATGGTAGACGACATTAATGATCAGTTGGTGAAAACATCAAAGTTGATGGTAATTTGGTATTCAGTTGGATTAAGCTATAAAAAGTCACAATGACGCATATCTAATGTGTTAAGTGCAGTTCATCCAGCACAACTAATTTGATGAAGATCTTCCTTTCTGCACAAAAATAACTCTTGAAACGAAAACAAGAGACTTCTTTGAAATACTACACTCTTTTATGGAAGAAAACAACAATAAGTGAAAAAACTGCGTAAGCGTGTGTACCGATGGAGGCTGTGGTATAGTTGACTGTATGGGGAAAGCGAGGGGAGCCTGGGAAGGCAAATTTAACTCCTCAGAAAATGAGGAAAAGTAAAAAAATTAAAGCCGATCTTGTTATAATTGTTTACTCGACTATTAAACTACAAAAATTCACAAAAAGAAACTAGTAAATTTCTTAAGTTTACTCATACACACCCTGATTAGGCAAAAAGAACGTGTTCCACGTCTTGCCCAATACACGGGGTCAGATGGGAAACCAACATTAATATGATTTTAAAGCTTAAATAAGGACTTCTGGAATAATCAGTAACGAAAAAATGAAAAGATCTCAAAGCATGATTTTGTAGTTTTAGGAGTTAAAATTTTTGTAACTTAATTACGATCTTACCCTACTTATCACATTCGCATAACGTACAAATTTGAGCTGTGGACCCAACGTCCAAATGCAGTTCAACGTGTCTTTGGAGAAGTACTTATTTCTTTAACAGTAGAGTGTTTATCCTGTTTGTTTGTTTGTTTAGTAGGCATATTATTCCAGAATGATTTTCGTTTTGGTACACACCTTTAGGGTGTTTCTTTTCTTTTAAACTCTTCAACCAATTCATTCTTGTGAGGAGTGTCAGTAAAAAAGTTTTTCCGCGTCGGCTGGAGGGCTTCCGTTTTCTTTGTTTTCAATTTTTGGAATAGCTGAAATTATTTCAGGGCTGACAACCCGAAAATTCGGCGAAGTGCCCACTTGATCGTCAGCTGGTGACTTTCTAGTTGTTTTCCAGTTTGACACAACTGCTTCACTCCCGTAGTATGGATCTACCGAAGTAGACCAATTTGCTTTTGGATTTTCTGGCATCTGTTCTTTAGTAGAGCCCTCTGTGTCTTCTGATGCAAGAGCTTTGTGATAGTCAGAAGTTGAAGATGGGGGGAATCACTTCCTTCAAACATATATTTGTCTAAAGGCCAAATTTCTGATTTTCTAAATCCTTTCACTACTGTGTTCACGGTGGCTGAAGTGATGAAAGCTTTTTCGAATGAACTTCTATCTGATGCAGCGTAAAAGCTTTGCCAGGATTTTCCCAAAGCCATGTTCTAATCTTAGTAAAACTTACTCGGAAGCTTCATAAATGTCACGTCTAAAGGTTGAAGGTGGTGTGAGCAATACATGGCAAACAATGCAAGTAACACCCATTTCACAGGCTATATCGATGAATTTTAACTTGTTGGTATGTGTTTTGTGGCTACCCAACATGAAAGGTATTGGTGTTTCCTTTGAAGCTCCAATAAATACAACAAACCTTTTAAACCAAGACAAAAAGAGTTCTTTTGTCTCCAACCAGTTTCTTGGACTTCCACCCAAATACCAGAAGGAAGTCCACTCTCAGACTCTTGTTGCATCCTGTTCCGGGGATAGATGAACATCGCTGGGACGTAGCACCCTGCAGCTGAAAGACATATCTCTGCAGTCACAAGTTTGACGTCTTTCTGCTGAGGGAACTGCTCCTACTTATGTGCGGCCATTCGAAGTGACAACTTCCGCATGTCGCTTAGGATTGAGTGTGGAACAAATTTCATCACAATCGAAGATTCTGTTTGCAGTAAAGTTAAATTTATCTACTTGACTTTCCAATAGATCGAAAAACTTTCCTACAACAACATGGCTAAAGCACATTGCTTGTGCGACTGATGTAGCCTCCAGTTTTCCTATTGTCAAGGTCGGATTTTGTTCAAGTAAAACTTTTGCCCACTCTCATCCAGCAGAACTGGCTGCTGCGTTAAACGGATGTTTGATGCTGTTCCTTTCAGGAAACAGAAACACAGATTCACGAAGGTCTTGACTAGGTAGGCCAAAAAATTGTCCCTCGATATGTGTTAGATATCCATTAAGTTCTGCCTCTTGTTCTGTGGTAAACATACTGGTGTTCGATCTTAACTTTTCACAAGGGCATTTCCACGATTAACACTTTTCTTGCCCCCATGTCATTAAATCGTAATTTGCGGCACACTGAACTGACGAGCAGACTGGAAGAAGTCATTTGTCCTTCTAAAACAGTGCTTACAGTTCCTTCTATGGGCTCCAATGACCATTCTTGGTTCGTGATATTCAGTTGAAACTTACGAATAATCTGAGACAAAACACACCGAATTTAGTAGGCCTTCTGGTAACTCCTAATAATCTGTATTATAGGATAAGCATATAACATATATATCTTCCAAATTTTGACCTGTGAATTTAGGATAGATACACTAATTTTGAAAAGTTACAGTTTTACTGTATAATATATAGCAAAACCTGGAAACTACAAATAAATTTATAATTAAAATTGCGTAATTATTACATTGTGAAGTCAATAGAGACCAGAGTAAAGTAAAACCCTAGAAAATTATTTATGTGTAGTGAACTGTAGTATATGGGGGGGGAGGTGGGTAAGACAGGAAAGCTACCCATCCTGACCCTCGCAGCAAATATAAATTCTTTTCAGGTTGTGTTAGGGCTAGACCAAAACTATTTAGTGAAAACTGAATTCATGTCCACCATTTTATTGCTAATAAGGTGTACTGTTCAAGGTACATATACAACTTCAACAGTTGTTAATGTACAATACGTATTATTGCCATAAGAAGAACTAAATATTGCAAATCAGGGTGCAAATTATACATACCTGTACACGTATCACAGTATATGATGTGGGAATGAGGTCAGGCGCTGTCGAAACAATGACTGCCCTCTGGTGATGAAGACAACGTAGTTTTCCACACTTAGAAGCACTCTACCTAAAAAATATACCCCTTCCCCTTTATCCCCCTTTATCCCCCATTTTCCTGTCTTCCTCCTGCCCCTTCCCTTGCATCAGAGTGTGTCTGCTGGTCAAGCTGACGTAGTTTCCCACAGATATGATATCAGCACTATATATATATATATATATATATATATATATATATTCTAAATTTAGTCCCACCTCCCCATCTTCCTTCCCCTTCCAATAGTTCGGACTGCTGTCTACTTCTGAAACTGACGTAGTTTCCCTCTGACATGAGGATTCTAACTACAAAGTATAGCTCTTTCCCATTTTGTCCCCTCCCGTCCTCACCATCTTGCTCTATCTTTCCCTTTGTTGGACGGTAGTCAACTGGTAAGGCTGATGTAGTTTCCCACCATTCTACCTGTAAAATATAGCTCTCTCTCATTTTGGCCAAACACATCACGTTGATACCGCTCCCCCTTTATTGGAATGTTGTCTGCTGGTGAAGCGAACGTAATTTCCTTCTGATAGCAGTTTTCTACATATAAAATATGGCCTTTTCCAATTTAGCTCTGTATCCCAATCTTGCTCCTGCTCCCCCTGTGATGGACTGATGTGTTCTGGTGATCTGACATAGTTTCACTCGGACAGAAGCACTCTACCTATGACGTAGAGCCATCCCCCAATTTGTTCTACCTCACCGTTTGCTCAACCTTCCCCTTTTTCGGCCAGCTGTCTTCTGGAAAGGCTGATGTAGTTTTCCAGGTACAGCCGCATTCTACCTATAAAATGTATCCTTCCCATTTGGCCACAGCTCACCATCTTGCTCCCCCTGCTCCTTTATTGTACTGCTGTATGCTGGTGAACCTGACATAGTTACTCACAGATAGCAATACTCTGTCTATAAAAACAGCCCTTCTCCATTTTGCTCCGTCTCCCCATCTTGTCCTCTTTCTCGTATGTGGGACGATTAGCTACTGGCGAATCTGACGTAGTTTTCCACTGACAGCAGCACTCTACCTATAAAATATACTCCTTTCCTATTTTTCCCCACCTCACAAACTTGCCTCTCCTTTCTCCTTTCTACTGGTGAAGCTGACGTAATTTTCCACAGGTAGCAGCTCTCTACCTACAAAGTTCTAATATTCTGCGTGGTGTCTGTTTGTTCTATATCGTGTCTCCCTACCACTTTCGCGCAACGACGCTCTGAGCGTGTTTTTTAGGAAATTGACTAGTTTGAACCTGGGACCTGTTGCTGGTAAGGAGACGCCAGACCACACATGACATGTAGAATTCAGAAGAGTTCAGTGAGACTAGCGGTGATATAACCAAATACTTAATGATTTCAGCACTCCCTGTAAAAGAATCTTAATACTAACTAAAGTTAGTGGAAGGGGTTCAAGGCTTTCCTATTTTTAGTTAGCTGGTAAAATAACGTCGAAAAAGCAGTTAAGTTTACCATTGTAAATTTTATTCTATTCACAAAACATTGTTTATAAATTGCTCTATTGATAAAAGGAAATGTTTTAATACAGGATGGTAAAAACCAACTGCGTTCAACAAAAATGTGAACGAATATTCCCTGAGTGGGTTTCCAAGTTCTACAATGGATCGAAGGATGACGTATCACATCTACAATCTTGGTTTCAATTAAGTTTCACAAGACAGAAAACTATCAAAATGGTCTACAGTGACCCTCAATTATCTTTAATTACTCATCTAACTTGTCGTAAATTACAGTGGCTGATGTGGCTTCTCAATAACTATATAACAGAAAAATCATCGCGTTTCAGATTTTTAATTCAAGTGGCAAATGTGAACACCATGAGCTTTAATTGACGATCGACACTAGTATTACGCAAAAAGGGGATGTAACAGATGAGAGTTCTGCAGTTCTGAGTGAAGCCTTATGCGCTCAAAAATGCGGCATCGCGTGTGTTCATTAGCTTGTCGGTGTTCGTCAGGGGGCGGCGAGCAGCACAGCGCCACTCACGTCACTGTCTCGGAAGCAACTCTCTCCTAACTTCTCCTTACTACAATTCACCGAAGTTGGTTTAAAAAAAACTATCTGGCTGTGTTTTCATCTGACCAATCAGGGTCTCAATGTTAACCTTAAGCTCCGCCTACAAAAATTCTGTCTGTCCAATGAGAAACGTTATGCTTTTCGTGGTGGGGCAATGTTTTTAAAGTTTACAACGTAACAGAGACGCGAAAAAGTCTCACGCTAAAACTTACAGCTGGTGTGGTCCTTTTGGCGTTATCGTAAGATGTATACTGTTCTTCTGGAGTGCTCTATCTTTTACATGGGCTGGGGGGGGGGTGGTCCTGACGTAACAGAGACGCGAAAAAGTCTCACGCTAAAACATGCGGCTAGGGTGGCTTTTTTGTGTTATCGTAAGATCTATACTGTTCTTCTGGAGGGCTCTAGCTTTTAACATGGGCTGCAGGGTGGTCCTGACGTAACAGAGACGCGAAAAAGTCTCACACTAAAACTTGTGGGTGGTGTGGTCCTAGCGGTTAGCTGGCGACGTGGGTGTCAGTCCGTCCCTTATCATAGGGCCTTCTCGCTTAACACGGTTCTGCCTTCGGCTTCTGTTCTCGTTTCTCCCCTCGGAACTGCGTCTGTCTCACGGTGGGAAGGTATGACACGCATTTAGGCATTCTTGTGTTTGTCTGTGGTATTCCATTTGCTCACTCGTTACTCGTATTACTTTGGTTAATTTAATGTCACGATTTATTCGGAGCTATGTGACATACTACCGGATTTGCTTATCATGTCAGGGTTTTCATGGAAGGTGTTACAAAGTATAGTCCTTCTCCCTTTTTCCCTACCTCACCATCTGGCTCCCTCCTTTCCTATGATGGACTGCTGTTTACTGGTGAAGCTGACGTAGTTTCATTCAGATAACAGCACCCTACCTGTAAAATTTAGCCCTTCGCCATTTTCCTTCGGGTCCCTATCTTATGCCCCCTATCCCTAGGTTGGAATGCTGTCTGGTGGTGCAGCTGACGTAGTTTCCAGCAGATAGCTGCACTCTACCTATAAAATATAGCCCTTCCCCATTTTGTTCCAACTTTCTGTCTTTCCCCTATATCATGATTCTGTCTAGTACAGAAACTGAGGTAGTTTCTCTCAGATATCAGGTCTCTACCAATGAAATAATGCCCTTCACGATCTTGTCCTGACTCACCATCTTCCTCAGTCCTCCTCTATGTCGGCCTGCTGTCTATTGGTGAAACTGACGTAGTTTTCCACAGATAGCCGTACTACATCAATAAAATGTTGCCCTTCCCCATTTTGCCCCACCTCACCGTCTTTGCTCCCTTTTCCCCTAAGTAAGACTGCTGTCTACTGGTGAAGCTGACGCAGTTTGTCTCAGACAGCAGCACACAGTCTGTAAAATACAGCCCTTCTACTTTTTTCCCCGCTTCACCATCTTGTTCCCTCCTCCTCATGACGGGCTGCTATCTACTGGTGAAGCTGATGTAGTTTCCCTCAGATACCGGCGCTCTACCTATAGATTATAGCCTTTTCCTATTTTGCTGAACCTGCCTGTCTTGCCCCCTCTCCTTTCCCCTATGTCGGACTGCAAGTTGTGATAGATGAAGAGGTTCCCCATGTTATTTTTACACACTACTTTATACCCCGAGAGGAACTGTAATCAAAGAGCGTGAACCCTGCTGTTATTGACAGCTTAAGCCGAAGTGTTTTCAAAAAATATGCGTTTATGGTGAGGGTGGGGGGGGGGGGGGACACAGAGCATATTTTTCCTATTTATTACGATAACTCTCGTTGGCTTTCACGCCAGACTGCCTTAAATTGGTTTATGAGCTCTGGAATGACCTTCGCTCTAATCTTATTCAAGAGAATAATCCCTCCGTCGGAGGTTCGAGTTTCCCTCGGGCATGGGTGTGTGTGTTGTCCTTAGCGTAAGTTAGTTTAAGTTCGAGTAAGTAGTGCATAAGCTTAGGGACTGATGACCTCAGCAGTTTGGTCCCATAAGACCTTACCACAAATTTCCATTTTCCAATAGAATCATATGAGTTGCGAGAAGACCGCAGTGACTTTGTTTTGAAGCTGCGGTATCGTTTTGATATTTCCGAATACTCAGATCACTGATAGTATTCCTTCAAGGTAATAAGAACAACGTTCTGCAACTTTCGGACGATATCCTAGCCCTCAGAAAGCAACTTGTGTTATTGAAGAAAAGGTATCTAGGATTATAAAGATGTACATTACGTCATCCCTACTAGTATCGCACTTTCAAAATATTGTATCAGCTTTTCTCGGCGTGAGCTTCCGGGTGTTCAGGTAGCGAGCACACACAGCGTCTGAAGAAAACGGCTGCGTCGCTCCGCGAAATATTGTTCAAAAATGACTCTGAGCACTATGGGACTTAGCATCTGAGGTCATCAGTCCCCTAGAACTTAGAACTACTACTCACACACATCCATGCCCGAGGCAGGATTCGAACCTGCGACCATAGCGGCCGCGCGGTTCAAGACTGAAGCGCCTAGAACCGCTCGGCCACACTGGCCGGCCGAAATATTGTGCAGGACACGGAAACAACCTCGTTGAACACCCGATGGTCCTTTACTGCTCACTTTCAATTGGGGGAAGAACTGGAGTCTGCGTTTGAGGATAATTTAACTGAACACAGTGATTACTTTCTCAAGTACTTGCCAGAAGGAATTCATCAACACAACTAGATCAAAGATCCTCTGGTAGAGAACTTACATAAACCCTTGCGTTGATGGGGGGACAGAGCAATTTATTGATACTTCTTTGGAATCCACACAGAAACCGAAGTTCGTTTCGTTGCCACCACTTGAACTTTGGAGTATGGTGAAGCCGGACTACCCGCAACCAGGTAACAAGACCCTACGAGTTTTCGTACCTATTGCAAATTCCTATTCATGTGAGGTAGGTTTTTACGCACTGGCAGTCATTAACGCCAATGAATGAGGAGAAAGAAATGCGACTCGCTTTTTAATATCATGTACCGACATTTTGACACGGAGCACGTCCGTATCTCACCACTGACTTTTAGTACTAGCCGCACGCAGTTGACGTCAACAAGTGTATGGCCTAAAGATGACCTTGTTACAAATTGAAACTAGTTAGCAAAATAAAATCGGCACCCTAAATACAGCTGGAGGAATTTCTTCATTTTTAATATAAATTTATACCAGCTGACGTCCCACTGTCCTCCATTTCTACTATGGGTGTACGAAGATTCTGAAGAATTGTTGCTGTAGAAACAACCTTATCCTTTCCAGTGATTTCGTTGCAAGAATATGACGTAGTAACATGAAAAGGTGACTGAAATGTGATATGTCAACAAATAATAAAGAAATAAATACTGTTATTAATTATTTCGAAGCTTAGATTTATTTACGCCAAGACTTCGTCTCATTTGTGAAACGAGCTCTGAGCGTTTATGTTCAGGTCAACGGAGCCGTGGGTCTAAAAAGTTAGAAAACCATTGAGCGAAAGAGAATTTATCAATGAAATGCATTTTTCGTGAAATTTAATTCCTCAGCTTTTCCGTCGGTCAAACAATGGAACATTAGAAATAGTGTCCGAATCAACAAATAGCAAGGACCTTAATGGGTAGTAAGTAGGACCAGTAAAGCCTCTGGGCGTTTAATTCCACTCACGTAACCAGTGGCATCAACAGTGTCCTTTCACGTGTTGCCGCCGTTAACTATCGAGGGTCCGGCGGAGGAAACTTGTTCCAGAGTTGGTAGCGATTAAGCTGTTGGCCGGAAATTTACTGCTCATTACTGGAGTGTCGCTGGATAAGACTTTACGGCGGACACTGGAGCCGCAGTTGCGATAAGCTCCGTCTAGTGCGGCCCGGCAAGGCGCGGTGTCTGCTGTGGCGTCTGGCGTTCGGCCGTCCGCCTCAGGACGCACGCCGCCACCCTCCCCCACCCCCTCCACCCCCGCGGGCTGGCCGTCGTTTTATTCGCCAGGGGCGCCCTGTCCGCTTTACGAGCGCCCCTCGGCCCCCACAGGCTGCTCTGGTCCGCCCTTCAGACGGACCACCGGACTCCGCAATACGTGGCACGGTGTGCCCGCCGCGTCGCAACGCCAACGGACTGTCGTCTCAGTCTAACGCCGCTTGCGCCCTTACTCCAGAGAAAAAGTCAGGCGACACAGTTTAGCAGCGGGGATCAGAGTTATGCTGTCGGCACACGGTCCTTGCATCCGAACGTTGAGCGTTGAGCGTGCCGAGTTTCTGAAGACAGAGCGTGGAATAGCACGTTCGGGAGGCTTTCCGCATATAAGATATCCTGACCGTGCGTCTGAGCGGTGACCAATCAGATAGCACAACGCCATCTACGTCATATGCACGCCATCTCCCTTCAGCATTGAGCTATGAGGCGCCATATTAGCATTCAGTTCAAGCCTACACGTATATATGTCGTTTCTCAGCACCAGAAAATTGAGAATCATTCGAAAACCTGTTAACTGCGTGATTCGTTGCAATAAAGTAATGAGAGACATCATATTCGTGACCGAGCGAGGTGGCGCAGTGGTTAGCACACTGGACTCACATTCAGGAGGACGACGGTTCGATCCCGCGTCCAGCCATCCTGACTTAGGTTTTCCGTGATTTCCCTAAATCGCTCCAGGCAAATGACGGGATGGTTCCTTTGAAAGGGCACGGCTAACTTCCTTTTCCGTCCTTCCCTAATCCGATGAGACCGATGACCTCGCTGTTTGGTCTCTTCCTTTGGTCTCTTCCCCCAAAACAACCAACCATATTCGTGGCAAAAGAATTATTGTAACTTGTGTATTATGAGAGTATATCATTTGAAGGTAGCTACACGCAGAGGATCCACGAAAAACACATTGTTCTTGGTACAATTTGTTATAATTCAATTTCAGTTAGAAACATAGCTACGATTAAAGCTTTTAGCAAGTGACAACATCTTATAAGAAGCCATTAAGAAATTGTTACTTTAGCGACAGGCGGCATGGTAACTCAGCGTGTTCGGTCAGAGGGTTACGTACCCTCTGTAATAAAAAAAAAACTGAGTTAATCGATCATCAACGAACTTGATCGGATGTCTTACGACGTCCGCCCCGAGCCGATACAACGAACAAAAGAGAACAAAATGAGATTAAAGAAAAGAGGGTTAGCTGCCCTTTGCAATAAAAAAACTGAGTTAATGGATCTTCGACGAACTGAAACGGATGTCTTGTAACACCCGCCCCGAGAAGATGCAACGAACGAAAACGAACAAAATGTGATTTAAAAAAAAAGTGTAGTGAGTAGCGATGATGATTCTAGACCATGTACCTGGTCTGATGGTGATTCGAATCTCACAAAGTCTAAATATTTCTTTTATAATATTCGCGTATATAATCTGTTCTGATGCTTTGTTATTAGTTTAATGTAAGTATATACTACAATATTTGATCTTATGTAAATATAAGTTCACCTTTTTTTTGAGGAGTGAGTTTGTTCGATTGGCTTAATATATAGGACAGCTTGCGCTACTTGTATAAAGCTATTTTTTTCCTTTTGGTTTTGAGTTTCGTGATTTACATGTCGTAAAGTTTCTGCTACTGGCTGGGAACATTGTTCAAGTAAGACCGTAGCGGTCGCTCGGTTCCAGACTGTAGCGCCTAGAACCGCTCGGCCACTCCGGCCGGCGAGGGTGAGGTCATCAGAAGGCCGTTTGGTGGAGCTCCACGGTTTGCAGCGGTCGGGGGGACCATCCAAGGCTCTCACATCTGTTCTGTTGCAGCGAGCTGATGTTATTCGCGAGGACACACGCATTACGACTCGGCAGTTGGCGCTGCGTCTGTCAATCAACAAAAGAAGTGTGGATGCAATTATCCACACTCTTGGATATTCAAAACTGTGTGTACCGACAGGGCATACACGCCCTTGTTTCGGGCTGGAGAAAGACCACAAAAAGGGATGTAGATCACGTGGAAAAAAATAGAATGTGTAGATAAAACACCATTCTTTCGAGTGTGTGATTCTCATTATGTTCAATAAAGAATTATTCAAAAAATGCGGTTGCATTACTTTATGGGCAACATTCGTACAAACATCAAGAAGAGGATGCTATGAGCCATGTGAATCCATCTAGAACAGAAGTGGGAAACCTTTGGTGCCCATGGGACAGATTTGTGTACTTACTTAAGTTCGCAGGCCGCACAGAAACTTTGTTGCTACTTCAATATTTAATTCAACGGATGTTTTATTGAATATGCTAACAAAATTAACAATAGAAACAATTTCGTGATCCGACCATCGCATGTACTCCATCAGAACCAAATGTAGCCTGCTGACTCTACTGTAGATACATTTTTTCACTTCTTAAAAAGTATCTTCACCAGGTTCCTTTTAATGGCGGTAATGCTAATAAATTGTATTCCACACATACGCCACGGACAAAAATACTAGCCAACAATGAACTGGGATGAAATAAATGTTAGTTAACTATATCGACCACGCTGATACCGAAAACGACAATGAAAAATTGCAATTAGGTCTCGGTTCCAAGTAAATGGTGGTGCATTCAATTGTAGTCATATTTTATTAGCGTTTATTGTCAGTACCTTCCCATATAGACTTCGAAATCCCGCTGATAGTACACAGAGTGATGGAGTTTCCGGCAACAATAGCTGTGTGTATTTTCCCGCTGTTTTCAGCGCGGCCTTGTAGCAACGGGGGGAAGGGGAAGAAGAGGGGAGTAACGGAGCGTTTTTCCTTTAAGCGTAGTTTGAGTCTGTTACAACCTCTGTTCTCTTTGTGTGCTGGAAGAACGTGCTACTGAAATGTACTTAGTGCGTATGGTCATGGTAATTCCTATGATTCAATATGCTTTGAAAATTCGTAAAGCGGACAGGCTATACTGAAATCGCAAAGGAGGCAAATAACGCCGTATGTTAGGAAGGGGTATAAAATGTACTTTGGATGTGAAATCGAGTACTATGACAAACTCTGGGCTTCTCATGTATGCTGCATAACTTCCAAGTCTTCATTCGTGGTTGAATTGTAAAAGATCTTCCATGGCCTTCGGGATAACGATGATCTGGGAAGGACAATCAAATAATGTGAATTATGCTTACATTTTTATGAAAATTTCATTGACACGTGGTACCTGCAAGAAGAAAAAGTCTTCCTTGACATAACCTAACATACCGTTGACCATGCGGTCAGTGCCTCACGGAGACAGACTGCTTGTTGTGGGCTCACTTTACTGTAAAGGTGACGAGGGTTGTAGTGAAACTGGCGCTGCACCATCGCGTTCCAAACCCAGATCTTCGAAAGATCCTGATTTTGTGAGTAACAATGAGTGTACAGATTCTTAAAACAGCACAGTGTGAAATCAACGACCTCGTGAGAGATCCGGAATTGCCGAAAGGTAAAGCTGCACTGTTGGCGTTAAGACTGCAACTGTGGAATTGTGTTGATAAGACAATAAATCCGACTGCTTTCCTAAGCGTCATATGCCATTCTTTCCATTTTTCGAAAGTGAAAAGAACTTGACATTTTGTAGAAATGTACAGGAACACAGCATGTTGTTATCAATGGAGAGACGTCTACAGACGTTAAAGTAACCTCTGGCGTGCCACAGGGGAGTGTTATGGGACCATTGCTTTTCACAATATATATAAATGACTTAGTAGATAGTGTCGGAAGTTCCATGCGGCTTTTCGCGGATGATGCTGTAGTATACAGAGAAGTTGCAGCATTAGAAAATTGTAGCGAAATGCAGGAAGATCTGCAGCGGATAGGCACTTGGTGCAGGGAGTGGCAACTGACCCTTAACATAGACAAATGTAATGCATTGCGAATACATAGAAAGAAGGATCCTTTATTGTATGATTATATGATAGCGGAACAAACACTGGTAGCAGTTACTTCTGTAAAATATCTGGGAGTATGCGTGCGGAACGATTTGAAGTGGAATGATCATATAAAATTAATTGTTGGTAAGGCGGGTACCAGGTTGAGATTCATTGGGAGAGTGCTTAGAAAATGTAGTCCATCAACAAAGGAGGTGGCTTACAAAACACTCGTTCGACCTATACTTGAGTATTGCTCATCAGTGTGGGATCCGTACCAGATCGGTCTGACGGAGGAGATAGACAAGATCCAAAGAAGAGCGGCGCGTTTCGTCACAGGGTTATTTGGTAACCGTGATAGCGTTACGGAGATGTTTAATAAACTCAAGTGGCAGACTCTGCAAGAGAGGCGCTCTGCATCGCTTGCTCGCCAGGTTTCGAGAGGGTGCGTTTCTGGATGAGGTATCGAATATATTGCTTCCCCCTACTTATACCTCCCGAGGAGATCACGAATGTAAAATTAGAGAGATTAGAGCGCGCACGGAGGCTTTCAGACAGTCGTTCTTCCCGCGAACCATACGCGACTGGAACAGGAAAGGGAGGTAATGACAGTGGCACGTAAAGTGCCCTCCGCCACACACCGTTGGGTGGCTTGCGGAGTATCAATGTAGATGTAGATGTAGATGTGCATTGGCTATAAAAGTGATCACCGGTTGTTCATGGACTCCCACCGGATAAGTCTCAAGTGCATCCTACTGCACCAGTGGCAAACGTGTCACCATCGATTGCGATTGGATATGCCTTTTACATGAAAGAAACATTTGATAACATGAAAAAATTGTTATTGTGATTGAACTATGGCAAGTCTAAATGGCAGATTTCCGGGGACCTGGAAGTCATAGGTATATTACTTGGGCTACAACACGGCTACACCAAATTCTGCTGCTTCCTGTGCCTCTGGGACAGCCGCGCCAAAGCCCTTCATTATAAAAAGAAAGACTGACCTCAGAGTCAGTCACCTGAACCACGATCTCACAATGGTTTTCACGAACCACTTACCGAATCCAAGAACATAATTCTTCCCAATCTTCATATGAAATTGGGCCAAATGGAAAACTTCGTTAAGGCCATAGACAAAGCTGGGGAAGCATATCTCTATTTACGCTAGAAATTTCCACGTCTTGGCGAGGAGAAAGTAGAAGATAGGTCCCAAGGCACGCCAGGTGTACATAGATGAGCATTTCAACAGCATCCTGACAGGTGAGGAAAATTTAGCTTTGGGTGCTTTTGTTAAAGTGTCAACAAACTCTCTAGGAAATAAGAGGGCAGAAAAATATAAAGATCTTCTAGCAAATCTTCTGCACTACTACTATAGATTGGGGTGCTGTGTGTCCTTCTTTCCTGACAACTGTGGAGCTGCAACCGACGGTCATGGAGAACCCTACCATCAGCAAATATCCGGCATGGAAATGAGATGCCAGAGAAAGTGGAGTGCATCAGCGTTAGCCGGTTACTGCTGAACATTAATCAGTAGAAA